>NC_056736.1:380437936-380518890 GCF_019279795.1 Protopterus annectens
GACCCCAGAACTTGGACCGAAGATCCAAAGGCGGTGGTGTCTCCATATTCATAAAGGATGCGCACACCTCCAGATGGGTAGACCAAAATAATGCATCTGAGATACTTCAGGAGTGGCAAACATTGGGTAAAACAGTGAGTCAGGTCTCAAGACTCACAATCCACGTTCCAAGCACCCTGGAGAATATTAGGGTCCAACCCAACACGCTCATACTGGGTGACTTCAACTACCCCTCCTTTAACTGGGAAAACTACTCATGTACCAATACACTTGCACAATGCTTTCTGGAATTCATTAATTCCAGTGCCCTGGACCAGCTCGCTCTTAACCCCACTAGAGGTAGCAACATCCTTGACCTGGTCATTACTAACATAGGCAACCGTTGCTCTACACCAGTAGTCAGCTCCTCCCTGGTTAGATCTGACCATAAACTAATCACCTTGGAAATCCATATCCCTCCCACCCCACTAAAAAGGTAAGCACCATGAAAAACTTCTCCATAGCTAACTTTGGGCTCCTAATAACAGAGGTGGCTAATTTCACAGCACCCATGCAAAAGGAGAAGAGTTGCATGACCACTGAATCATACACCAATGAATCATACACCAATGCATTGTACAAACATGTACACAAATGCATGGAACTAGCCATACCCAATAGAACCAAGACACTCTCCTTAAAAAAAAGGAAGCCAATCTGATGGTCCCCTGCCATAAACAAACACTACAACAGAAGTAGGAAACTGATGCAAAATAAGGTGAAGTCCCAAGACTGGAAAATCTCTCTTATCAACCTCAACAAAAGGATGAGATCCCTCATCAAATTCTTTAAATATAGCTATGAAAACAGAATTGCAGCAGATAGTACAGACAGCCACAAAGCCTTCTATAGTTATGTAAAGAATCTCCAAGGCAATACCCAGATGTTCTCTGACCTACTGCACAATGGTACCTCCTATACCGAGCCAACAGATATTGCCAATATACTGGCCAACAGATTCAGTGCTAACTTTACTCCTCTCCCATCCCCAAAGGACCAGTCACAATACGAGTAGATTGTCAGGCATCCAGTATTACTGCTGCACAGGTTAAAACAGCACTGTCCAAGGCCAAGAATACAGCTTCTATGGGAACTGACAATATCCCTGGCTGTGTTTTACATGAACTACAGAGTGAACTGGCACCTCACCAATGTGCGCTGTTCAATCACAGCCTCACCTCAGGCTTTGTCCCTACTGAATGGTGCACTGCTACAGTCATCCCTCTCCACAAAGGAGGAGTGACTACAGACCCCTGGAATTATCACCCCATTACCCTGACGAGTCTGATATGCAAAGCTATGGAATGCATCATCATGGACCAAATAAACAAGGATATAGGGAATCTCCAAACTCTGGATCTTACACAGTTTGGTTTTGTGAAGGGTAGATCATGCCTGCTCAACTTGGTCGACGTCTTTGAGTCAGTCACCAGAGCTTTGGATTAAGGCAAGGTGGTTCATACAGCCTACCTTGATCTAGCCAAGGCCTTTGATACCATTCCCCACTCAGGAATCATAGAAAAACTCACTAAGCTAGGCATCAACCCCTTATATCACTAGGTGGGTTGCAAACTGGCTGACTGCAAGTCAGACTGCCAACCAGTCACAAGTGGAGTCCCACAGGGTTCAGTCCTGGGTCCTCTCCTGTTTGGTATCTACTTCTCTGAAGTCCAGTCCAACATGAAGGGACTCTGGCTGATAAAGTTTGCAGACAATTGCAAGTTGGGAGCTATTATTAACTCCCCAAGTGATGTTGACATCCTTACAGAAAGGCCTCAATGAGACCAATGACTGGTGTCAGAACTATGGCTTTAAGCTCAATGCCAAAAAATGTGTCATCATTCCCCTTGGGAAAAACCCAGTTCCCTTGAATTACCACATTGATGGTAGTCCACTGAACACAGAAGGCATTATAAGAGATCTGGGAACACAGGTTGATAGCAACCTCTCTTTTGACCACCACATTGCTACTGTGGTCAGAAAGTCCTTGTATGTGGCACATCTCATTACTAAGGGTTTTGCATCCAGGAAAAAAGAGGTCTTTGTCTCCCTCTACTCTTCCCTCATTAGGCCAATCATCGAGTAGAATGCCCCATTTGGCATGTACCTCACTAGCCATCTGCAACAACTGGAGAGGCCGCAAATGTACCTCACAAAGAGGATCCTAGGCCTTAAACACATGTCCTCTATGGACAGACTCAAAAACCTCTAACTATTCTCTGTCTCGTATCACCTACTTAGAGGCGATCTCTGCTTGACTTACAAAGCCATGTCTGACCCAGCTCTGTTAGAAATGCTACATCTAAAGAAATCCCAATCCCTCCACACCACATGCTCCAGAGACCTCAATCTCATTACCACAATCAACAGAACATGTTGGAGGGATAGGTTCATAACCCAGAAGCTGCCCATGCTATGGAGTAGACTTCCCATACATGTCAAGCAGAGCAGCTCACTGGCCCTCTTCAAGAGAAATCTTGATGAGTGGATGGGAAATAGAAAATTCACCCCGGGGATCACTCCAGTGGCTCTACTCAACAGAGACACTAGGAACTAAGGTCGGTTGGCACGATACCAGGGTAATCCTATGGGCTAGGCTTGTAAAGGCTCTAGGCCATTAACATAGTACACACCTATTAACCTATGAACGCAGTAATATAGGCTTACCAAATACAATATACCATGATTATTTTGATTTATATTTAAAACATAATTATTCAAATAGATGTTTTTTACAAATATTCATTACATTTGTTTATATCAACCTCACTGGTCACAAAAGCCTTGCTTTTTTATATTGTCAGAGTATTTAACTACCCAACAGGAGCCCAATGATGAAAACTAAGGAAAAGCATATTAAACTAGGGACCCTGGCCTGAACAGCCTGCCAGCCTGCTAGAAAACCATTAATAGTTACCCATTGATATCTGTCCTTATCCTTTAGCCAGTTCTGTAGCCGTCTGACAACATAGGCATTTACTGATAATTTCAGCACTGAATCAATAATAACAGACTGTCAAATATCTAAACAGGTCACAACAAGGTATATCATATTACTAAACATGAATCTAGCTTTTACAAATTATTGTTGAGAAATAGCTATTAAAAAGTGAAAAGTATTATTTCCCATAATTATTCTTAAAAGACATCTTTCAAAGTATTTCATGGTAAGTGATATGATAGATGAAGTATATTCAGCCAGGAAAGTAACTATAATTGCTGGCCACATTTGTGTGTGTGTGTGTGTGTGTGTGTGTGTGTGTGTGTGTGTATGTGTGTGTGTCTGTGATTATGTCTATGTGTGTGTTTCTGTGATTATGTCTATCTGTCTGTACCTCTGCATATGTATCCATGCTACATTGTCTTTCTGTGCATGTGTGTGCAGGTGTTGATATTAAGTGCTTGTAAAACTTAAATTCTGGATATAAAATACTTTCTCCAACAAAACTTACATATGCTACAGCTGTACCTCTCAACCTCTCAACTTTCAAAATCACAGCAGGTGATTATCAAAATTCGTAGCAGAAGGTCCAAAACCATAGTATTCAAAATTTACTTATGACTAAATTCATACCTAGGGTGGAGGCATAATACATACATTTGCTCTCTTGCAGGATGCAGCGTGTAACATTAGGACTTTGCTGTGGTACACAACTGCAAAACTGCACTAGAACTGCATATATGCGACAAGTTACATGTGCACACTTCCATACTGTAGAAAGCAGCCAGCAGACTACTCTTGCTCTAGTAACCAACAGTACAAATCTGTGAACATGCTCTATTGCAATCCAATTTTCAGAACTGATGTATACACTGCTATAATGCATATACACTATTGCAATGAATGATAAGAATCCATGTTGCATGTATGGCAAAAGGATTTTTTTTGTAACTTAACTTATTAATTCCAGCTACAGCATCCACCATTGTATATAGCTCTAACTTAAACTTCATATTGCTACGTTTTCCTGCTAAGGAGCTTTAGATGCAAAGGAATATTGTAGTACTATATTTAATAACCTTCAACTTCTTACTCAAATTAAAATAATGAGAATGTGTTTTTAAATGGATACTATTAATTTAATAGATAAAGGAAATATTTTGTATTATATGTGCTAAAGCATAAGAAGCATATAACGTCTCCTGCTTACGCATTCACAGCAAGCCAGAGTCCCTTACCCATATCTACGCTCACTATGCATTAAAAAGTCATCTAATCTGCAAAGACATTTGTTTTTCCCAGTACAGACCTTCCTTCTTTACATATAAAACAAATGGTAAAGCTGACAAGGAGTTAGTCTAAGCTAAATGGAAGAGTGTCCCATTAGGAATATTAACTATGTAAAAAAGAGCTTTAAATCATATTGGAAAAGAATTATTACAAAACACATTATTCAGAAAAAAAATATTGGATAAATAAAACTAGAATAAATTATCTATATAATCTAATTCTGTAAGGCAGCAAATGGATATTGTTTCTGATTTACTTTTTTTTTTTAATTCTTGTTAGCAATAATTGCTAGGTGCCATAAAATCACATACGTAAAGCAGCTTTACATTTATGCTTTTATACTGCACAGTTATTATTGCTAAACTTAAGCTAGTCTGATAATACAGCAATGTAATACTGCACTGACTAGGAGTGTCTTATGCGATGCAAACAGTGGTGGTGCTTAGCAGCCCACTGCCCAGCAGCATTTGGCAGCTGACTCCTACTGGACAGTGCACAGCCATTATTAGCTACCACAGAGACATGTAGTTCGTTTAACTGTCCCCGATTTTGCCTCATATTTTGCCCTAGCCATCATAGTTGTTTTAATTTTCTGGTAAATCACTGATTACAATCCGTCAATAATGCCAAACATTAGAGCTTCATAATTTTTGTTGTTCAGAAAATATACGTTGATACAGCACCTGTTGTTACAGATGCTGATTTTGTTACCTTTTCCCCCAATTATTTTTAGATTTTTCTTTGATCCCTGAGAAGTTGAAAACTGTTTTTAAGCAATAGTGAGGTGAGCTGGACAGCAACAAAAATTAACCCAGAGGGAGTCTGCATTGAGTGGGAGAGACAGCAGTGCAAAAACAAAGTCAGGGCAGTTGCTTTCAGAAAGGGAAGCCCAACTCTAAGATGACTGTTACCAAAAAAAAAAAAAAAAAAAAGAAAGAAAAGAAAAGTGTCATGCATGTAATAACAGGTATTATCTCCCCAAATCAGAAAAGGCAAACAAAGCACATGCCCAATATGTTTACATTTTTCTGAACTACTACTCTTTTTCACTTTTTAGGATCCTGGGAAGATAAACTACTAGATGATGCTTTTGAAAGTAACTGCAAGTTTAGATAATATCTATCATGGCTGAGTTTTCCTGGACACACAGCAGCCATTTTGTACTATAAATAATCTTCTCCATCTTCTATTCCACTTTTCTTCACTCTTGACATATTAATTTAAGCAAGAAGCAATTCCGTACTAATACCCTACTATCTGTCTTGCTGAAACCATGTTTTTATAATAATGTAGTTTCAGTATTTAACTATAGGATATCACTTACTGCTTGCTGCTTGCCACCAAGCAGAGTCTGTTATTGGTCAGTTTTGAAGGAACTCTCTCTCTCTCTCTCTCTCTCTCTCTCTCTCTCACTCTCTGTCATTAGTTCTACAATCAAGCCAATGAAGAAGTAAAAGTTGGAGCCATCCATGTTAAATTCGGAGTGGCAGAGTGAATATACTTTTCAAAGCTGAAATCAGAGCTCTTGACAGGTATGGCTACAGCAACTTTGAATCATTAGATGGTGGAACTATTTTACATTAAAAATATTTAAAAAATGTATATATACTAATAAAAAAGCAAATAAAAATCAATGTAACAAATAGCACATTATCTAAGTGTAATAAAGCCCTCCAGAGTGGTTGTTGCAGGGGAAATAATAGCCCTTTCAGGGGTGTAGAGGCCCAATGCAGCAGTATGGGCAGGCCATTATTTCCACAATAACATCCACCCTGTCAAGCATTGCTGACTACTTGTAGCAGCAGTTATACCTGTAATTATAAGAGGTGTCTTCTTTGACTCTGTATCTCCCTGACATAGTTCTTTGCTTGTTACAAAGCTTGCACAAAATGTTTCTGCAGACTGTGATGTCCCGGCACTGACCCAGTAATCAAGGAGCCTCAATCCTCACCACTAGCACCAGTGAGGTATGTACACATTGGGAGGATGACAACTACACACACAGGAAAGTACAGTTTCCCTTAAGAGCACACAGAGATCACAGTCAGTCTGGGGGTTGGTTTCTCCCTCTTTCTCCAGATGCCCATTGGCACAGCTATAGGGTTGAGATCTCAGCTGAGTGACCAAGCCAAAACATCCAACACCCTCTCTGTCCCACCAGTGTTTCATGTCCCTACCCAAGTAGCTGACACACACACATACAGATACACACACACACATACACACACACACACACACACACACACACACACACACACACACACACACACACACACACACACACACACACACACACACACACACACACTTTCATCTGCCTTGTCTCTATGCTCACAAAACTTTTTCCTATAAGCTTCTGGTGTTAATTTAAAATATTCTAGCAAACAGTTCTTAACAACATTGTAATTTAAACAATCAGTATCAGACAGTTTAGAAATTACAGTTTCAGCTTTACCATGGAACAAGGGGGTCAGGAACCTTACCCAGAGCCCTTGGTCAACTTTATACTGTTTACATACCATCTCAAACAAATGAATGAAACTATCAAAATTATCCCCCTGTAAATTGTGGAAGAAATTTACTGACCTTTGTTGCTTCTGGGGTTCAGTTATCCCCTTCCCATTACCTCCATGACTCTGGAAAAGAGTCAGCATCTCCTTTTCATGTTGCCTGCGCCTCTCATTTTCCTCAGCCTCTATATGTCTCAGTCTCTCTGCTGCTTCTATTTCCAAACGCTTGGCCTCCATCTCAAGTCTCTTTAACTCCAGATGGATTTTTAAGTTCTCTGAGGAAAGGTTGAGCTGTCCATTTTCTGAGAGTTGTACATCACCAGGGCCAGTTTGATTGTCCTCCTGGTTGTTATTCTGTGATGCAGCTGTGACTAAAGCTGCAATCATGTCTGCTTTAGTCAGGTTGGCATGCACCAGTCCTGTAGTCTGGCACATCTCAGTCAACTGTCTTCTTGTCAGCTTGCCATACTTCTCTGCTGACATGCTTGCCTGCTCTCCCTGACTAACTAATCTAACAACAAAAAAATAAATAAATAAAACAATTGTAATATGAACTCTGAATGTTCACTGTGTGGCTGATTGAGAGTACAAACACCTTCAGTGACCACTGTACACAGGCTACAGGAATTCAATATCCACACCACTACAAGCCAATTAATATGTGATGTGGATATACCACCACTGCCAAACAATTAATATTTGATGCTCCTGCACTGGCCGAGTAATCAAGGAGCCTCAATCCTCACCACTGGCAACAGTGAGGGATGTACACAATGGGAGGATTACAAGTACACACAGAGTAACGTACAATTTCCCTTAAGAGCACACATAGATCACAGTCAGTCTGGGGCTGGTTTCTGCCTCTTTCTCCAGATCCCTAATAAGACTCCCCACTGGCACAGCTATATGGGTAAGATCTCAGCCGAGTGGTCAAGCCAAAACCTCCAGCACCCTCTCTGTCCAACTAGTGCTTCGTGTCCCTGCCCAAGTAGCTGACACACACACACACACACACACACACGCACACACACACACACACACACACACACACACACACACACACACACACACACACACACACACACACACACACACACACACACACACACACTTTGAGATTTGATTTATATACAAACACACAGGGGAAGGCTGGCACATGTTTACTAGCTATGCCCACTTCTTCCCAGACTATAAGGTAGTTATCACTGCCACCAAACACTACTTATCAGCTACTCTAAGGCTCTTACAAAGGGTGTCTAATCCTGCTGTGTAATGCTACCATTATCTAAATGGTAAGTGTAACCAAGGCTATTTAGGAGTGGCCTGTACAGTGTCACCAAATACATGTGCAAGTACTCTAAAAGCTTAAATATCTCACAAATATCAGCCAGGAGGACAGGTTTAAATATATTTAATAATAAATAATAAAAGAACAAGACAATAATCAAAAACACAGTAACTACAGAGTTCAGAATCACAGGAAATATTTTAAAACAACATTGCAGTACAGTCTCAAATAAATGAAGAAAACATCTAAACCAGTCTTTACTATATTCCAGGCCATGGTGGTACAGCGGTTAGCGTTGTCGCCTCACAGCAAGAGGTTCTCCCATTCAACACTTGGCTGGAGCACCTTCTGTGTGGATTCTGCATGTCTTCTCCATGGTCGAGTGATGTATAAAGACATGCAGGTAGGTGCGTACATGAATGGGTGTGCCTTCTTTGAGGGTTGGACATCAGGCTGGCAACTCAGCACTGTAAAAATACACTACCAATCATTAGCAGACCGGAGTTCCGCTGTGGCAACCCCTAACCGGGAAAAGCCGAAAGACATTACTTTTTACTATATTCCTATCTATATCTAAAAGATGCTATGCCCTAAATAACTTATTTACAGAGCAAGGCAAATGCAGATGAGTGGATGTTCTTGCTATGTCCAAGACAAAACGCAAAGTGCCCAGTCTTTCTCTGAGAGAGTTCTTAAATTAATAATCAATATTACTGCTGGGTTAGCTCAGATGATATAGCTTGTTGTCATCTGACTTCAGTTCCTAGGCTAAACAGATACTTAGAATTTAACACCTCTGTGTCAAAAATACATATCTCTCAGAAGTGTGCAGCTGCTAGGAAGTCATAGAGCAATAAAAACACTTTACATTTGAAATCTAGTAATTATTTCTGTTTCAAGACAATAGGAAAACCTTTAGCTCTAGACATCGTGTGTGCTTGCTGCACTGAAACTGAGATAACACAATTGTAAAACACTTTACTTTTCAACTTATTTTCTTGAAGTTTTGCAAGTTAATTCTGTATGTTCCAGCTTCTACTATTAAAACATACATTTGCACAGGTATATAGTTTATATACATTTCTGTTCTTTTACAGTAGGGTACACTGGGTCTATATCATATGAACGAAAGTTCATATGAGCGAACGCTCAATGAGTGAAAACAATATTGTGGGGGCTGCACCCCACCCCTATATATATATATATATATATATATATATATATATATATATATATATATATATATATATATATATATATATATATATATATATATATATATAAAAAACAACTCCAAAATTTCACTACAGTGAGGAAAGGGCAAATACTCCAATCTTCACTGAACAGCGATCCCAAAACATGCATCTCGATGTCTGGCATTTTTGCTCATTAGAGGGTTTGCTTATATGAACTTTCATTCGTATGATATAGACCCGGTACACCGTGGTTACATTCTTGAAGCTCAGTATATAACATACGCACCAATAGTTTAATATCTATATAACATATAGCTCTCTTACATTTGTAAGACAAGCATATGAATCAGATTAATATTCACAAATGATATATGATTATTTACAAAATTCCAGATAGCTGGACTGACAGTGTCACAGTTCTATATAAATCTTATTAATATTTCCAAGTATGTTATGTGGCTGGGTGATAACTTGATTGAGTGATAAGCTGTTCCATTCATAGTTTTTTCCCCTTTAGTGTCTTTGGGTTAATTAAAAGATGGCACAGTGACGTAGCAGTTAGCATTGTCACCTCACAGCAAGAGGTTCTCTGGATCAATTCTCAGCTGAAGTTCCTTCTGTGCAGTGTCTGCATGTCCTCCCTGCATTTGTGTGGGTTTTCTTTGGGTTCCCCGGTTTACTCCTATGTTCAAAGACATGCATCTGGAGGGTTTCTCCCCGGGCCTCCACTGAAAATTGGCTAGTACCAAGTCGGAGTTTCCTGGTAAACAAATGTTAAATAAATAAAGAATATCTTATTACCTGATTTCAGTCTTTGAGACAAAGATCAGAAAGATTTATAAGAAAAGCAAATAATTACTGCACTTTATTCAATCTTTAATTTGTTTTTTACATATAGGGTAAATTTTGAAAGCAAATAGCACCTATTTTTCTGTTGTATATTTTATTAATTTTGTTATTCCAGCAAAGGGATTCTTTGTTGAATTTATCTATGTCTTACTGATATGTGTTTATTAGTGAAAAGTTAATGATATCCAAGACTTCATTGACACTATCCTGAGCATATTATTTTATTTATTTATTTATTTTTGATCATCCAAGATAGTATTCCAATCTTTTTTTTTTTGTTAAGTATGTCATTTATTGGATTATACTTCCCAATGTTTTACTATTTGCATTTATTAATGCACATGTAGATGATATCATAGAACTCTTATGCAGTATACCGAGCAGGCTTGCTTTGTCACTGAGGACATTATCCCTATCTCTTGTCATAAATATGTCATTTATTGCATTACTGTCTCCACTGGAAAAGTCTAGGTACAATATTTTATTTCTGAATAACTTTGATTTTATTGTTCAGCTATGATGGCATCATGATCTGTGTTAATTACACATGGTATGTCCAAAGTGGGAGCAAAAAAGATCCCAGGTTTGTAATATGTTATGTCAGATACTTCCATCCATAGCTGGGTTTTATACTGCTTTCCCCAAACTGATTTGACTAACACTATTAAATAATACTTGGACCTATTAATATGATTGATTGGTTTACCTAGTCAAGGTCTGAGTAGTTAAAGTTTGCTATAAGCATTACTTTTTTATTGATGTTTACATCCTGGAGTTGGTCCAGAACATTTTACACTCTTTAGAAAACAAGAATGTGTAAAGTCGGTTCTTTTAATATCATTACAATTCTCCAAGATCAAGAAGCCTAACTAGGGTGAGGCAAAGGGACATAATCAGAAGATGTTGATTGGTCAGTAGTATATTCATTTCTCTACTGTCATTTCTGAATGCTGCTATACTGTTTTTGTGGTCACAACTGAAGAGAAGTGCTTGCTTCAGCATTTCATGTGTGATATAGCTTGCAGCAAACTACTTGATAAGCAAGTAGCCAGCAATTTGCTATAATTTTTTTCAAAGCAGAAAATATTTTTGCTCCTCTAGATGAAGATCGCAACATCAACATTAGACCTGGCACTCCACAGGAGATAGATGAGTTGTACCAGGTTGGAAATGAACCTTTTCACTCTGCTCTGCAACTTAGAGTTGAGGGATGCCAGCTTGGAGATTTGGCACTACAGCTCTACAAAGATCATTTAGATATGTAGGGAACAGTTCAAATAATACATATTTTAAAATACAATATTCTTGCATGGTGTGCAGTATACATCTATGTAATCAAAAGAAATGTTACCACAGTACACAGATGGCTAAAATAAGTTGCAGCCATGCAAACAAAAGACAAATATAAGACCCTGGATTTATTTAGTCTGATATATCAGATGGCTTGATGTGGTATATGACAAAAGGAAGTGTTGCCACCACAGCTAGCTGGAATTTTGTAAATAATTATATGTCATTTGTGAATATCAAACTAATTTACATAAGATGTTTGTGTTACAAATGTATTAGAACTGTATGTCATGTGTATATCAAACTGCTTTGTACAGATGTTTGTGTTAAAAAGGTAAAGCTCTTGTGATTAAAATGTATCCACAGTGTGACCTACTGGAAGAGTACAGAAATGTACATGCACTATTTTAACTGTTTAAATGTATATATTTTAACAGTGGAAAATAAAGCAGGTTAACCTCAGTCTAGCAAACTTTAGAAAAATATCTGAAATGAAATTACCTTATAGGCAAAGCCATAAAGAAGCTAATTCACAGATTTCAATGCATCCAGAGACACAAAGTCTGTACTAGAAGGCTTTCTGTATTGTATTGGGGGTAAACTAATTACTACTCTGAAAGCATGAAGGAATGCAATTCATTTATGACTTCCAGCACCTGCCAAAGATCTGAGCAAAAGTCATTGTATGTGTATTTTTACAGGTAAATGCTAATTCCTGCCAGTTTCAGCAATGGGGTTTTACCTAGGAACTAAAAGTCAGATGACAAGAAATGATGTCATTCTGCAAGCTATCCCAGCAGTAATGGATATTATTTTGAGAAGTCTGTTAGGGAGATAGTGCATTATGTATTCTGTCTTGGACCTAACAAGAAGAAGAACAATTCACTACATAATCTGCCTTGCTCTATTAGTAAGTTTTTAGTTTATAGTAATTTTCTTAGATACAGTCGGGAATATAGTAAAGCTTAGTTTAGATATTATTTTTCTGTATTTATCAGAGCCTCTCCTGCAATGTTATTTTAAATATTTCCTGTATTTTGAACTCTGATGTCACTGTGAATATATACTTAGTATTTTCTTGTTCTTTTATTATTTATTATTAAATATATTTAAACCTTTAATTGTGGCCGATCTTTGTAGAGATATTTAAATTTTGAGAGTACTTGCATATTTATTTGGTGACACTGTGTGGGCCACTCCTAGCAGCATTACTCTTGGTCAAACTACCATTTGTATTAATATTAATATTGCACAGTAAGATTGGGAACCCTTTGTTAAGGGCAGTAAGGTAGCTGGCAGGAGTGACTGGTGGCAGTGGTAACTACCTTATAGTCTAGGCAGAAGGGGGCATAGCTAGTAAACCTCTGCCAGCATTTCTCAGGTGTGTGTGTGTAAATCAAACCTCAAAGAGTGTGTGTGTATGTGTGTGTGTGTGTGTGTGTGTGTGTGTGTGTGTGTGTGTGTGTGTGTGTGTGTTTGTCAGCAAAATGGGCAAGGACACGAAGCACTGGTTGAACCGAGAGAGTGCCGGAGGTCTTGGCTTGCTCACTCAGCTGAGATCTCAACTCTATAGCTGTGCCAGTGGGGAGACTTATTGGGGATCTGGAGGAAGAGGGAAAAACCAGCCCCTGGACTGACTGTGGTCTCTGTCTGCTCTTAAGGAAATTGCACTTGATGCAGTGAGCTGCATCTGTAAATACTGTGTGTGTACTTGTTATCCTCCTAGTGAATGCCCCCCACAGCTGCCAGTGGTGAGGATTGAGGCTCCTTCATTACTGGCCCAGAGGTGGGATATGCAAGTCACATATTGGTTGGCAGTGGTGGGTCGTCACGTGGTACTGTGTGTTATCCTTAGCTGCTGAATAGATTAAAATATGTATCACATTTTATACCTAGTTATTATGCTAAGCATGCAGGTGTTAAGCAAAACATTGATTGCTGGCAAGAAAGAGGCAGTGCACATGACAAGTCAGTGGTGCATATTCAACATGCCTTGCCAGCTAGCTGCTGCATCCTCATTATGCCTGGCAAGAACCAAAACCTGGAGCTGCCACTGCTGACAATAATAATAATAATAATAATAATAATAATAATAATAATAAAAATAATAACAATCTTACTTAAAATAGGATTATATTACACTTTACACTAATAGGTACTATGTGAGATATTTTGGCAGTCCCTTTTCCTGGTGCCAAACCAAACCTTTCACAATAATATGACATTAGCTGTGCAGTCTATGCACAAATCATGAAGGAGCAATAATGTAACATCTGTGGTGTCACTAATGTTCACTGGTTAAGTGTTCTGAGTTTCAATTGACTTTCAGAAATGTTATAGCTCTAGGTAGAATAAGTGTATCTTATTAATATTAGCATTGCATTTTATATTTTACCAGTTGGTATGTTGATGAAATGTAGCTGGAATTCAAGGCACTGCAGCTTATGTCCACATAGTAAGAGGCCATGGATCAGCTAGCCACGAGTTCCTTAAGTACTTTCACCTAAGCACAAAAAACAATAGTGACTGCAAACTGTCTGCAATTACATAATGGCACTACTCCAAAATGTATTAAAAGTCTTTTGAAAATTACCATTGGAAAAAAGGAAATTACAAAGATGACAAATTTAAAGAAGTCTGAGTGTAAACCTACAAGAATCAGGGCTGAAAAAGTTGTATGAACCATTACATCAACGCAGTTAACAGCTGAATAATTTAGCAAAAGTAAAGGGTCTATATTAGATAATCGAACTTTTGAAAATTTGACTGTCATATGGTCAGCACCATATGATCGAATTTTCAAAAGTTCAAATATCTAATAGAAAAATAAACTTCACAAAAAACCTACCTGAACGTTTTAAGCAGGAGGTGGGGGGGGGGCAAGCCCCCAGCACCCCCACTCTTTAAATATACCAGTTCAGAGATCGCACTACAGTGCAGTAAAGGGAAATATTCCCATTCCATGCTGTACGGAGATCTCCGTTAAGACGTTTTAAATTTCAAAGATTCGATCATATGGTGTCGATCATATGACACTCAAACTTTTGAAAGTTCGAACATTCAATATAGACCCCAAAGTAAAGCATAATGTGGTGCTCAGCAGAATAGTGGAGAAGTCATTCCAAGCACATACCTTCATCAATACCCCTGAAATCAAAGAGCACACCCACGCAGAATAATCCACTACAGCCAAAAGTCCACAAAGGATGTCTCATAAAAGGACCCTGATAACTGTCATCCCTGCTGGTGACTATCAACATTCAGACCTCGTCTCTTTCTTTTTCTTCTTTAGAGTCTGCTCATTTCTTACCACAGATGCCAAAACTGGCTGCTTCCCCACCTATTGCCATCTATGCATCAGTCTTTAAAGACGTACATAGTATCGCCAACTTGTCAATTGTTCAGTAGAAGACTGCTTGTATCTCATTTACTCAAGCATATCTGCTTGGGGTGGTAGTTGCTCATAGGCTAGTACTTGCTCCAGAAAATAGAAATTTGCTCATGCTCAGTGTATGCATTTTTTAATTATCTGAGTTCTCAGCCTCCTGAAGAAAGACTAAGAGAATTTTTGTTTTATGTGTTACTGCTCAGTCTTTCTTTGAGGTGTGCTGACCTTGGAGTAAAGCTTATAAAATATTTGGCTGTGAGGAGTGTATTTTATGTTTCTGATTCTTGCATATTTGTTTAAGAAATGTACAATAGTGAGTACATAAGGATTAGTGGACTTAATTTGTCAGTTCTGAGTACATTTTGCTAAGAAACTGATTCAAGAAATTCAGACTTGAGCAATCATAGTGGAGCAGGCATGGCCTTCTAATACACACTCAAGCCACTGCATTATGCTCTTTATCTCTTTAAGTCCCTGAGACTGTTATATCAGATTTGTGGAGCACTGGTTAAAACTGTCAAATGCTCAGACTCCATATTATTTATTTTATTTTATTGACATTTGATTACTGGGAAATTCCAACTGGGTAGGAGCCCATTTTCAGCAGATGCCCAAAACATTTTAAGAATAATAAATGTACAGTCTTTAAAAATAACACAAAAAACAGCTACAGTTTAAATAATTATACCAAATTAGACATAATATGAAAACATTGGTTAAGAACAGAGATACAAGTTATATGTTAATTATTTAATACTTAGAGAAGTTTTAGCCAGTTTATAGATAAATTAAAGGTAAGTTAGTATAGTGAAAAATGGAGAGTAAGGAGATGTAAGGTATGAAAAGGTATTTGTTTACATCTAAGGATATAGTTTATCCTAGTATTGAGCAAGAACAGAGCCAGCTTTTGGCTCTGAAGTCTTTCAGAATGGTTTTGAAAGATGAGAGGGAGTGTATTGACCTGATGGACAGAAATAAGGCATTCCAAGCCTTAGCAATATGGTACAAGTACAGACAATGCCCAGCAAATCTGATAGGTTTGTGGACATACAGGAGTTTTTGGTCATTGGATTGTAATGACCAACTGGGAATGTAGTTGTGTAGAATGTTATTTAGTGCTGGGCAAACAGATGGATTCTCAATAGTTTTATAAGTGGTAAGAATCTGTGCATGTTTGTTGATGGGATACTTCTAACCAATTTAGGCTTTTTAATACTATACAGTGGTGAGTTCTGAAAGGGGAATTTGCCTTCAAATTTAGCAACTTTGTTATAACATTGTTCAAGTTTTGATTTTTGTGATGCCTGAAAGTTAGTAAGGATGGGAGCAGCATAAAGAATTGTGGAGAGGAGATAAGTAGTGGCAAGTGTAGTTTTAGTTGCAGTGGTGAGAAAGTTTGTGGCTCTATAAAGCATCCCTAGTTTTTTATGTTTTTTTTTTTATTATGCCATTTTGTATATGCAGGTCGAATTTAAGATTATCATCCACTATCATCTCTAATAATTTGCTATGAGAAGTGCCTCTAGTGCTTGTATTATCAAGAGAGTAGACTTTAAAATTTTGTTTTTTCATGGGAGAGGAATATGGGGGGAAAAGTAATAGCTTGTTTTTGTAATAGTAAAAGTAGCCTTCACAAATGTAACCAGTGATGACTGCAGCCCTACAGCTATTTCTCAAATGCCAGGAACAAACAGCTAGCCAAGGTTAAGAAATGCATATCAGCATATGTTTTCAGCTAAGCAGGGCAAACTACAAACTGGAAACCAAGTATGATTCCACCAAATTGTGACCTAGAATCCCAACTACCATGTCAGACACTTACAGATGTGGTGTATTGTCCTTTCATACACACACACACACACACACACACACACACACACCCATGATTACACTGACAACACATGCACACACATATGCAGACTTGACCTCTTCTCTAGGTTTGAACAGTATCAGAACTCCAATGCTTTCTACTTACAACCATATATTCAGGACTAACTCCATTATCCCAACAATGTAACCAGGCTGACTGGTTAGTCTTCAGTCTCCTTCAAAAACAGTAATTCTACTCTCGTTGGCAACAAGTCTTAAGTGCTGGGTAACTATACACGAACTGATTTTCACTACACGCAATCTACAAAATAACGTCCTTCAACCAAAATATATAAAGGATGTCCAGGGACTCTGATTCACAGTTTTTAAAGAAAATGTAATTAAGTTCCATGAGTGGCAATGCTTGAATTACACCAGTGTTTATTTTAAACACATCATTTACTGATTGTTCAATTAATATGTAACAACATCAGTCATAAAACAAAACGAACGACCAAACAAGTGACTAGAAAATAGGAAAGAAAGTAATGGAAGCGTGATAATATCAAAACATGCAATATTGAAACATCTTGAAAATATCTGTAAATGAATAACCATACCGCTTTCCAAAGTTTAAACTGCATCTGTAAGCTTAAAACTTTATACTCTCAAACTCTCATTTCCTCTGCCCCCACACTACTAGAAATGCAATTAGTTACACAGGGATCCTTCTCCTCAGTGGAAGCATAGTTACAGCAATTTCAGATGCTACTTAATGCGAAAAGAACTCAGCTACTTTTATTCATTTCCAGGCCTAGCTCAGGTAATAAAATTGCTTTCACTATCACCTTCTCAAGCAATACTATTTTTAAACAAATCATCCATCATGCAAAAATACTACAAATTATAATAGATTCTTCTTCTTCTTTTGGCTTTTCCTGATTAGGAGTCGCCACAGTGGATCACCTGTCCTCTCATGATTGGCAGTGGAGTTTTACAGTGTCGAGTTGCCAGCCCGGCGCCCAACCTTCCACAGAAGGCACACACACACACACACACACACACACACACACACACACACACACACACACACACACACACACACACACACACACACACACACACACTCACACCTAGGGCCAATTTAGAGTGTCCAATCCACCTACAGCATGTTTTTGGGATGTGGGAGGAAACCAGAGCACCCGGAGGAAACCCATACAACCACAGGGAGGACATGCAGACTCCGCGCAGAAGGCACCCCAGCCGAGAATCGAACCGGAGAACCTCTTGCTGTGAGGCGGCAACGCTAACCGCTGCACCACCATGGCCACCCCAGAAATTATAATAGATAATAATATGAAATTTAATGTTGTTCCATCAAGCCTTTAAAAAAATCACCAAATATCAGGTGTCCCTTACAGAACCAAACACTGTTGTACTGTTCATGCCCACATAACCACTGCAATTGCCTACCTGTTACCTTACTTCATGTATGTTTCTCCCATCTTCACCAACCAACTACCTCACAACTATTAAAACTTGAGCAATGCTATAATGAATTGGCCATCTTTGCAGCTAACCTACCCAACAAAACCATCACTGCATTGCACTTAAATAACTTACCTGAATTAAGTTCCCACCTACCTTATTCTTATTTGTTTTCTTCGCATGGTACATTCTTTGTATTGTATTCATTGTCATTTCATATTTTTGTTATCTTATGTACTCTGCATGAGTGGTCATATTAATGACCCAGGCTGAGACTGAAATTGATCAGAAATGATCAGTGCTCTATCTCAGTTAAAAATCAGTCAATAAATAAATAAAGAAAAATCACTCAGCGGATCTTCCACCAACTACATAAAGGCCATGTCTTAATGCTCACCTTCAGTGGTACAGGCTGTTGGGAGATTTTAGATCAAAACTTCAGTATCTTGCCTCTACTCATAAAGCTCATAATGTCTTCAGGGGAATCTCTGTACTCTACTTAAATATCTAAATTATGGAATAGTCTTCCTCTCTCATTAAGACAGATTATACAACTAACAAACTTTAAAATTTCAATTTACTTCATACTACAAAAAATAGTTGGTTCTGTCAATACTTAAACCTTCCTGGCTAGCTTTGTCCTACAGGACTATACTGCAAATGGCCTCCAGTCTTTATTCCAAAACTTTCACATAACCTCTATTTCTTTTATTTATAATTTTTCAATTGTTTGTTTAGCATCCCTGTCTTTACCTCTTCAGTTGAAGGCTTCATAAAATGTTGTAAAATGACTGTTTGTACAGGTTATTTAGTACTATGTCACGTTTCAGTTTCCTTCCATAACTGTTTATGACTACCATGAAGTCAAGTTATTTAGTACACTACTAAGTCTTCCTATAAATTCCTACTAAAAGTTACTAAATCCAGTAATAGTTTTGGAGAGTCTCTTTATTCTAAACATGTCTCTAAGACATGGAATTCCATCCCACGAAATATTCTTAACACCAGCAACCCACTCATGTTCAAACACCCATGTTCAAACACTTACTCAAGATGTACTTAAATGGTAACTGGCTCTGTTCTTGCTCATCCCCAGGCTGACTGTAGCTGTCCTACTACTGTTTTTTTTTCCTATCCTCTAACTAACTTCTCCTCTTCAACCAAGTTGCTCCCTTAAACTCTTCCACTTTCTACTCAGCCCACTTCTCTCCTGCCTATCCTCTAACTATATTCACACCTCACTAAATATTGTACTCTACATATCCTTCAATCTCTAACTTTGCATAGGTCTCCAAGACAAAAATGAAACCAAATCAACTTTGATTTGATACTTTGTTTAGATTTCAGTCTATCATTTAAGAAATTCCAAAGTGGAGCAACACATTCTTACACTGCCTAAAAGAAATCATGTCAGCCTCAGTATGTGTTTTACAAAATGGGTCTAAGTTTGGAAAGAAAGCAAAAAGCTTAATTTCAGTATAACATGTATTATGGTATATGTTGCCAAGGATAATGCCAGGCTAAGATAACTCATTTCAAATGTAATGTATTTTTATTTCTCTTCTCCATTGTTCACCTGCAATCAGTGTGTTATTCTCATGCTTAGCAATGCATAACTTTCATCTTATTGAATACAAAAGAACAAAGAATGCCTTTTTGAGCGTGTTGGATCTCCAGACTTGTTGTCTTCTCTTGTGGATGTAACAAAAATATGTACAATCAGGAACTGATTTTTATATTAGATGCAATTTCTGTAATTTCTGATGAATGTAATGGCTTGCTTAACACTAACAGACTAGGGTAGAGCTGCAGGAAAAAGCATGAGTATGTATTGATAATTAACCTTTTGCTCATTTTAATTTCTCCAAATCTTTTGGGTTTCTAATACCATGAAGGGAATCGACCCCATTCCAAAGTCAAAGTATGATTAAAATTTATGTAATTAGTATTGTTTCAATCTTTGATGTCAGCCAAAAGTGCTCTTCACAGCACCCGCAATGTGCCCAGTAATGACTACTTCTGCACGTCGTATGAAGTTACATGTATTGGTAGCATATCTAAATATAATTGCAGACTTTTTTATAAGACCCATTGCTCCTACTACTATTGGAACTATCTGGGTATCTTTTTTCCACATTATTCTCATTTCCGCTTCCAAATCCTGATATTTTATGACTTTAAGTCTCTCTGTAGTTAGGACACTGTAGTCACTGGGTGTGGCGATTTCAATGATCAATGCTACTTTTGTCTTCTTTTCTTGGACCACTATATCCAGTTTTCTAGCAGCTATCTTTTGAACTGTTAGTAATGAATGATCCTATGTGATTTCGACTTCATCATTTTCTATTTTGCTTTGTGGCTCATGTTTCCAGTGTTTTTCAGCCACTTCAATACCATAATGTTTGCACAATCCCCAGTGCAGCAGTCTCACCACATTATTATGCTGTAAGTATATAGTCCTTCTGCCATTAGAATTTCACAACCAGCAATGAGGTGTGCAACTGTTTCCAATTCTGTTTTGCAAAACCTACATTTGTCTGTTTTTCCCACATGTTCAATGGACTTTGGAAACTTAACGTGTACGTAGCCCACTATCTTGTGCCACCAATATTAACCTTTCATCTCTTGGTTTAAATTTGCCTCTCCTTAACCATTCCTGCATTAATTCCTGATCAACATGATGTTCTTCCAGAAGATTTCTATATTTGAAACTATATTTATGCATTTTCCACATTTCTTGCCTTCTGATCTGGTCCTTCACCTTATATTCTTTCTTTTGTCTGTTGGTACATTCACTTGCTGCCTGGTTTTTATATACTTCTAGTTGGATTTCCATTCTTGCTTGACATTGATATATTTCTGCTAGATTAAGCAGAGGAGTCATCTTAGATTTATTCTCCTCATGTTTCAAAACTTTCATTACATTTGGCCTTGTGAGGTCAGCAGATATGTGTGGAGTCCCACAATTGCAGATCTGTACATGTAATCAATTTCAAGGGGCCCATCCCTCCTTCAGAATGGGGAATATATAAACTTGGAATGCACTGATTTTTATAAATCATTTGGTGAGCATGAAGCATCCTTCTTGTTTTCCTGTCTAATCTAGCCAACACATTTTGGGGACAGTCAATCACTCCAAAGCTGTAAGTTAGGTCAGGAAGAGCAAATTGGTTTATAGCTTGGATTTTGTTCCTAGATGTCAACACTGTTTCAGGATTAATTTAAGTCTTCTAAAGTACTCCTTACTAAGTTTTACTTGCATTTGTTCATGTTTTATTGTTGATCCTTTATCACTTCCCAAATATTTATACACGTCCTCTTGCTCAAGTTCTTTTATATAACATTCGTGTCCCAAACTGATTTTTTCTTGGTGTTGCAGTTTTCCTGCTTTAACGGTTGCTTTTGCACATTTATCAAGATCAAGTGACAGTCTTATATCACCTGAAAAAGTTTTGACAACTTGCAGTTATACTTTCTGTTCCTCATCTGATGAGCTATACAGTTTGATAAAGAGAACATGAGAGGTCTTTACACTGTTGTTTTCTAGGAGCTAAATTATAGCCATGACATAACCTGTTTAGTAGACAGTTTAATGGGTTAAGGGCAAGGCAGAATACCAGCTGTGACAGAGTCACCCTTGAATATCCTCCTTTGAATTTTTATCCCTGGAATAATAATTTGTTCTTTATCGTGGCTTAATTGCAAAGTGGTCTGCCATTGTTTCATGGTCACTGTAATGTAGTTGATCAGTGTAGGGTGTATCTTATACATTTTTTAAGCACTCTTTTATCTATGAATGTGGGATACTATCAAATGCTTTTTTTGTAGTCAATCCATGCCATACTTAAATTCTTCCCCTTTTTACAGTTCCCCACTATGACTTTATTTAACAGCAAATGATCATTTGTTCTCTATGACTTTCTTTTATTTCCCTTTTGTTCTATTGCCATAATTGAGTTTTCTCACATTTTTTTTTGTATTGTGAAATTTTCCCTTTCTGGGTGCATTTCCCTGTATTTATCTTCAAATATTTGGGGTGTTGCTTTTTTGAATGGTTTAGTTGACTTTTCTCCTTTGCATAAATCTTGCACCATATCAGATCTCTTTTTCTTTCCCGTGTCTTTGTTTCATTTTTATGCCTTAAAAAAATATCTGGGTTTTGTTCTTTATATTTTTGAACTTCATCTGTTTCTTCTTTTTCCAGGTGGCCCGAAGTATCTTCATCTTTATAATGTTTTTCATAGATCATTGTATTGATGAATACAAATTTTTATTTGAAGCTTTTGACAGCTTTTCTTATGCAAGTATTTTTCTTTCCCCTAAATTTTTCTTAATCTTTCTGAATATCTTCTATCTAGAAATTCTGGGCTTCTTGCATAATAGTAACAGTACATACTTTCTTCCTTATAGGATCATAGGATCACAGGAGGTTATTAGGCTAATGGCCCTGGGGCCCTTATAAGCCTAGCCAAGAGTTTATCCTACAAAAAAAAAACCTCAGTCAGCACCTGTCACCCCTGTCAATGAGGGACACAGGTGGAACCCCTGGGATGAATTTGTGGTTTCCCATCCACTCATCAAGGTTGCACTTGAAGAGGGTCAGCAAAATGCTCTGTTTGACATTTATGGGAAGTATATTTCAGAGATGGGGCAGCCTGTGGGAGACAAGTTATCTCTCCAGCAGGTTTTGTTAATGTCACATATTAGGTTCAGGCCTTCTGAGCGGGTAGTGCATGAGGAGTTAGACTTATGGATATGGAGCATCTCTAGTAGGGCAGGGTCCGAGATTGCCTTATAGGTGAGACACAGATCACCCCTGAGCAATCTGTATGATACCGAGTAGAGTGATAGTGATTTGAGACTGTCTGCATAAGACAGGTGTTGGAGGCCATGGATTCTCTTTGTGAGGTATTTAAGTGGCCTATCCACTTGGTGCAGATGTTTGGAGAGGTACATCCCAAACTGGGTGTTATACGTAATTATTAGTCTAATGAGGGAGGAGTATAGAGAGGTAATATCCTCCTTTTTCTGGATGCAATCCCTTTACTTATGAGATGAACCAAGTAAAAGGCTTTTCCGACCACTGCCACTATATGATGGTCATGGGGAACTCCACTAGTGATAGGTCTGCTATCGGACATGGAGGTGCCTATTTTGACTTTTAGGATCCTGTCAGTGAGCCAGTTGGCCACCCACCTGATGAAATAGGGATTTACACCAAGTTGCGTTAGCTTTTCAATGATACCCGAGTGGGGGATTGTGTCAAACGGCTTGGCCAAGTCAAAGTAAGCTGTATGAATTGACTACTCAATATTTTACCCTGCCATCTTTATGGCTCTTTTTTGGCCTGTCAGTTTTTATGTTACTTGTGCACTACTATTTCCTTCTACCACAGGGGGTGGAGGGGCATCTTCCGCCTGATCTTGGCCTAACCCCATTGTAGGAATGTTTCTGTGTCCTGAGGATTCTACACTGCCATAACCATTTTTTTCCAGTCTTCACACCAATGCATAAGCCAGGATTAGGCACATTTTTATCCTGGAAACATGTGCATTCAGCTGTCGTTTTTAATTTTTAGCCTACCTCTCTCCATGATATATAAAATACATTTTATATATCAATGTTGTCTTGGTGAGATTTTTGTGAAAACAGGGTCCACCATGTAAAGTTACTCACCAATATGTGAAGCTGAATTGAGTTCCAGCAATACTACTCTCCTTTTCTTGCTGTTTTCATCTCTCCGTTCAGGCCCCTTTTCTCCAGCATGAGGAAAATGATGACACGTGATGACCACTGGAGACTGGAGAGAAATCATTGCACATAACTGTGTCAGGCTACACTTGAAAGAAGTTGATGCTGTCTTGTTTGTGGCAGTTCAGGAGAGTAGTTCTGAAGAAAGTCATATCTAGGGAACATAGGTACTTGGAACTTAGGTTTTTCTGTATGCATCTTATCTATTTTTATTGATTTTTATTTCTCTTTTTGCATCAACCCACATATATTTTATCTGTATATGCACTGTTTTCTTTACTATTTAAATAAAGTGTATTTATTAATTTTTAAGATCTTGTGGCTGATAGACATTATTTATTATATTTATGTAATATTATGCATCTGAGAAATAAAAAGGTGAGCATTATTTACAGTGTTGGTTGATAAGCTGTGTGGCACATATTTCCCATTACAATTCATAGGCTTTTTGCCAGTGAAATAGATTATTTAGTTTAAGAGCAGTGGGTATTTGGAAGCCCCTGTTTATACAAAGGGTGGTGGCAATACTACTGTGCTAGGAAGAAAGCTATGGGGAGTTTGTGAGTTACACAAGCTTTTCCCCATGGAAGTTTCTGTGTGTGTGTGTGTGTGTGTGTGTGTGTGTGTGTGTGTGTGTGTGTGTGTGTGTGTGTGTGTGTGTGCGCGTGTGTGTGTGTGTGTGTGTGTAAATGATATGTTGCATGTAAGGCAGTAACCATGGATAAGGGTGCTCTGGAAGACATCGGTACACAAAGACAGAGTGGTGACACAGGAACCTGGGAATGCTTGGCCAAAGGCTCAGCTCTGTAAGTGGTCTGTGTGCAATTCAGTCTAGGTGTGCATGTGGGAAGTTCAAACCCAGCACAGCAGTGCATGTTCCCTTTATACTCTTGGGCTCAGGTTGTATTTTGTGAATTAATTAATGAAACAGACTTGCGTATACTTTCTTGCTATTACTTCACCCTTGAGTGGCAGTGGTGAAATTCAAATAGCATCAGTGGCAGCCATTCTGACACCACAGTGGACATCATCCTGCCATCTGGAAGTCACATTGGTGGCAGTGGTCACATTCTTGTATCACACTGGCAACAGTGGTGTTATCTCCAGTCACTGTATTATTATTTATGATTCTTGTCCTAACACTTGACATTCCATGCATCCTATCTGCCATGCATTGCTTGTTAATGATTTATAAATATAAATTAATAATTTTCTTTATTTTGGTGATAATTCCTCTTCCTTAAACACAATTTATTTTTCTTCCCTTAAATTAGTTGCTAAATGCAAATATTTATGTATAATCTTCTTTTAACACTTAGCTTCCTTCAGTAACAACTGGAAGCATGATTAAGGCTCCCCCAGTGTGCAATTATTAGATTAGTAAACATCAAAATGTAGAGCTAATATGCATTCATGGTGACAGAAGAGAATATCCCCTCACATTAGAAATTCAAACAGATCTAGGAAAATGGTTATATTTGTGAGTGTAACTCCTAATTTGACTTATGGCATAATATTAGGAAAATATTCCTCTATTTTAAAACATCATGTAAATGTGGGAGGAGGGAAAATCCATGGACACAGTGTGGAAGACTATTATATTTGGTAAGAAGGAGTTAAAAGAAAAGCTTGATACACCCATTTGATATGAGAATGGGTGAACAAGACTCTGACACTCAACTAGAGACCCATAATCAAAACAAGAAGGAAGTTGGTACAGAAGCTACAAAAAAGGTCTAAAATGGTTGTAGCCAGACAATAAAAAGGAGATGTCAGTAAAGATATTGAAGGTGAATGGACAGAGAACCTAGAAGTAAGAATCAGTGCAAGACAAATGCCTGCACAAAGACTTACATAAAGCAGTATCACAAAAAACTGAGACAAAAATGACAATGAGCACCAAAGTGAGGACTCTCAGAACAAAGTGATTAAAATGAGCTAAGTAGCAGAATGCAGAGTATGTTAAGAAGGATTGCGGTCTGCACTCTTGTGGGAGGAGAGGCTGGACTCTGCCCTTCTGAGCAGGGAATTTCTGGTTAGAGGCTTATAGTGCCTGCATATTCTAACTGTTTCTTACTGAAATTGGTACACCTTGTTTGCTGTAGCATAGACTAGATCCAGGCCTGCTGAATCTAGCTTTATTTGTATGCTTGTTGTTTGTTTATTTCCCTGAAACGCTAATTCCACCTAAAACGTGGCCTTTTAGCACTTCTGTGGATCCCTAGTGATATCTGCATTGCTTACTGTACTTATTTCCTTGTTTCACTTGAAAGAAAGTTACTGTTTGTCGTTTTTGCATTTAAGTTACCTGTAACACATTGCATTTAAGTTACCTGGCACTTGCTCACTAAAGCAATTATATAAGTCAGCTCTATAAAATTAAAAGCACTACACCCTCACAAACTCCCCTTGAGTACCTTGTTCCCCATTGGCCCTTTTTTTCAATTATAAAGGAATTCCCAATACTATTCTAGCATGTCCAAAGGTCAGTTGTCAATCTCCTCTCCGGTCCAGCTGGTGAATCTGGGAATCTTGAGGCAATGTTACAACTGCCTCATGTACACAGACAACCCTCTCCTCCTCCCAACAAATTCCAACACATGTGAGAGATGCAACCATATAGCCAAACTGGAGGCTAAGCTCTCTCAACTCAGTACTGGCGTAACCAGTCAGGAGGAGAAAGAAACCACACTCACTACAATTCCAGTCTCACATAGACCTACCACGACAACAAACCAAACACATAAACACACAAAAACATACTCGAAGGCTCTAAATAAAAATCTGCCTAAGCAGCAGAGACCTCCAAAGCAGACACCCAAGCAACCGCTACCCCAAATGAAAACACGTGCAACACATAGCTCACAAAGCCAGTGTGACGAACAGTCACAGCCCTTAAGGCTAAACAACACACCTGATACACTTGTAATAGGTGACTCTATCGTCAGGCCCACTGACGTCCCGCTCACCAGGCTGAACAAGGAGAAGGTCACGGTGAGCTGCCTGTCGGGCGCTAGGATCCGCCACATAACACAAGCACTCAGGTCACTCCAAGGCAAGTACAAATATGACTCAGTCATTGTCCATGCTGGTGTGAATGACCTGAGACGTACCTCCCTGGACTACATGAAAAGAGACATAGAGGAGCTCTCTGAGCATGTAGCCCAGGCCGGTATGACCCTGACCTTGAGTAGCATCTTACCCTCACCAAGAATGATGCCACAATATGAAGACAAGATGATCACTTTCAACAATTGGCTTAAGTGTTGGTGTCATTCAAAGGGGATCCAATGCCTGTCAGCCTGGGATGACATGCTCGACAAGCCAAAATGCTTCGCTAGGGACGGTTTGCACCTGTCACCCCTGGGCTTTTGGATATTGGCAAAGGCTCTTGCTACCCCCATAGTGCCTTTTTTAGGCAAGGCTCAAAAGACAAACCCACCTCCATAGGTATCACAAGGGATAAGAAACTAAGAGTAATGCTACTCAACGCCAGAAGTCTAAACCTCAAGATGCACGCACTCGAAACTCTCCTTAGCATGGAGAACATCGATATCTGTGCAGTAACAGAAACCTGGTTCAAGGCTCCCGAGAGCACCCCAGCACTACCAGGTTATACCTCATACCATGCTTTTCGGCCCCAAAACTTGGACCGAACCACAAAAGGAGGGGGAGTATCAATATTCGCCAAAGATACCCACACCTCCAGGTTGGTGGCACAGCACGAAGCATCAGAGACTATCCATGTGCAACTAACTGTGGATAAAACTGCCTTCCAGTTTATAGCCTGCTACAGACCACTCTCCCAAACACAGGAACCCCACTTGGCCTTCCTGAGAATACTGGAAAATATGAAGGTCTCTCCAAACACCATTATATTGGGTGACTTCAACTACCCAAACATAGACTGGGAGCATTACTCTAGCTCCAACACCCTAGTTCAAAGATTCCTAGAATTTATAAACTCAAATGCTATGGAACAACTTGTTACCACTCCCACAAGAGGGGAAAACATACTGGACCTGATCATCACCAACATGGGGACACTATGCTCCAGACCAGAAGTGTATCCCTCACTGGTAAGATCAGACCATAAACTAATCTCACTGGATATTCACATCCCGACCCCACCCCCTGCCCAGAAAACCACAGTGAAAAACTTCTCTAAAGCAAATTTCACATGCCTCAAAACCGAGGCGAAATCCTTCAAAGCCCCTGGGCCTGTGGAAAATACAGCCCAGACCACAGAATCCTTTATAAACGCATTCTATGAACACCTTCAGGAATGCATGGATCATGCAATCCCAAATAAAACCAAGACCCAATCCTCCAAAGGCAGACGTCCTGTCTGGTGGACCCCAGCCATAAACAAACTATACAATATAAGGAGGAAGCTACTACATGATAGAGCAAAATCCCAAAAAGGGACGGCATCTCTGATCAGTATTAGCAAAAAACTACGGGCACTCATAAAATCGTCTAAGGCCAGCTTGAGAGAAAAATTGCACAGGACACTAAGGATAATCACAAGGCTTTCTTTAGTTATGTTAGGAACCTGGGTGGGAATTCCCAGATATGCTCAGAATTAGTCCAAAATGACAAAAAATACACAGAGCCCACAGACATTGCCAACATCCTAGCTGACAGGTTCAGTGCAAACTTCTCCCCCTCTCCCCACCAAAAGGGCAAATATCTATCCCAACAGAGTGCTACCCCTGACATCTCAGATGCTCAGGTAAGAGCCGCCCTCTCCAAAGCAAAAACCACAGCATCAATGGGACCAGATGGTGTCCTGGGCTGCGTCCTGCATGAACTCCAAGAAGAGCTAAACCCAAACATAAAACTACTGTTCAATCTTAGCCTTACTACAGGATATGTACCCAAAGAGTGGCGTACAGCAACAGTGGTCCCTCTCCACAAAGGTGGTGCCTCAACGGATCCTGGAAACTATCGCCCCATAAGCCTGACTAGCTTGGTCTGCAAAGCTATGGAAAGGATCATCATGGACCTCATAAATAAAGATATTGGGGACCTACAGACACTGGATCCTACCCAGTTTGGCTTTGTTAAGGGCAGATCCTGCCTCTTAAACCTGGTCGATTTCTTTGAAACAGTCACCAAGGCCATTGACGAGGGAAGGTGGTCCACACAGCCTACCTGGACCTCGCAAAAGCCTTCGATACAATACCCCACTCGGGCATTATAGATAAGCTCACCAGCTTAAATATAAACCCCTGTGTCACTAGATGGGTTGCAAACTGGCTCAAGGACAGAACCCACATGGTTAGAATTGCTGGAGCCATGTCAGACTCCAAACCAGTTACAAGTGGCATCCCACAAGGCTCAGTCCTGGGACCTCTCTTGTTCGGTATATATTTCTCGGTACAGGCCAACACAGAAGGACTGTGGCTGACCAAGTTCGCAGATGACTGCAAACTGGGTGCCATAATCAACTCTCCAGCCGACACAAGCATCCTCCAAAAGGGCCTCATAGAAACAGACAACTGGTGCCAGAGCCATGGCCTCAAGCTAAACGCCAAAAAGTGTATAGTCATCCCCTTTGGCAAAAACAAAGTGCCCACAAATTACCACATAGGTGGTAATCCATTAAGTACAGAAGAAGTCATTAGGGACCTGGGGACCCAAGTTGATAGCAATCTCTCATTTGACAACCACGTGGCCAAAGTGGTTAGAAAAACATTTTATATAGCCCACCTAATCACATCTAGATCAGGGGAGGTCATCGTACCTCTTTACTCATCCCTCATCAGGCCCATAATTGAGTACAATGCCCCTTTTGGGATGTACCTTACCAGACACCTGCAGCAACTGGAAAGACCCCAAAAGTACCTCACCAAGAGGATCAAAGGGCTCAAACAGATGCCATATGCTGCCCGGTTAAAGAAACTCCAGCTCTACTCAGTGGCATACCGCCTGCTCAGAGGCGATCTGTGCCTGACGTATAAAGCCATGTCCAACCCGGAATTAATGGACATGCTGCACCTCAGAAAATCCAAATCCCATCGAGCTACGCTCGAGAGACTTGAACCTCAGCAGTGAAATAAATAGGACATGCTGGAGGGACAGATTCATAACCCAGAGGCTCCCTTCACTCTGGATTAAAATCCCAGTCCAGGTTAGGCAGAGTCCCACATTGACTCTCTTCAAGAGGAATCTTGATGAGTGGATGGGAGATCATAGGTTTACCCCGGCTATCACTTCTGTGTCACTGTTAGACAGAGGCACAGTATACTAACCTCAAAAAAAGGCATGGCAAAATTAATTTAAAATGGGTGGCGAAAGCCAAACACACTCTGGCTAGGCTTATAAATGCCCTAGGGCAGAGAGCCTAGTATGAACCTATGAACCTATAAGCTTACTTCTGCAAGTGTCAACCAGAGAATGCAAGTAAAGGATGACTCTAAGCCACAGGTATCTATAAGTAAGGAAAAAGGAACAAATGTTGATACATATTGTTCTCATGTACCCTTGAAAGAGAAAAGCCAGTACAGAGAAGAAAAGTGAGAGGGAAGGGTCCACTCATACTCCTGTTTGACATCTACGTTTCTGAAGTAAAAGCCAATACCAAAGGTATGTGGCTGGCTAAATTTGCAGATGACTACAAGCTAGGAGCAGTTATTGAATCCCCAAATGACTTAGCCATCCTGCAGGAAGGTTTGTCTCAGATAAATAACTTATGTCAAAATCATGGACTGAAACTAAATGTCAGAAAAATGCATTATTGTATCCTTTCAGAAGTCATCTATCTCAAGAAACTGCTACACTGACAATATGCCTCATGAGTAGATCCATTTGTTCGGGATTTTGGAAACGTATATGGACATTGACCTAATATTTGGCAACTATGTGTCTACTGATGTAAGGAAGTCCTTCTATATTCACAGCTTATAAACAAAGGAATTGTGTCTAGGTCTAGGCATGTCATGGTCAGCCTTCATTAGGCCAGTCATTGTAAACAATACACCACATCAGCAAGTCAAATGGCATCAGAAATACTCGGTCTAGTGATCTAAGCCTCTTCTGCGACATCAACAGAATGGTTGGAAGGACAAGTATATCTTATAGAGGATACCGCTACTGTGGAACAGACTCCCCATTCACATAAAACAAAGTTCATCGCTGTCCATTTTCAAGTGCAACTAAGATCTATGGATGGAAAAGATTTACCCCAGGACTGCCCCTTGTACTACTAATGGACAGAGGTAGCTTCTTATTCTCATTAGGGGTAATATATAATCATCGACCACGGTATGGGTAAGGCCTATCTATAACCAAATAGGACAGATTATTTTGAGCATAAAAAGGGAAATTGGCAAGGATTAAAATAGCCCACAAGGGCAGCTAGCCTAGTACTTACCTATGAACCTGTGAGACCTTGATCTGCTCAACAGTGGTATCTGACCTACTTGCAGTAATACTATTAATAAAGAAGCCAACAGAGCAGTAAATGAGCTTTTGGTATCTTGCCAAACAGCCACCTACTGTGAAGCTCTCAATCACATGATCAAACAGCCAAAATTAATTGCAGTACTTTGATACCTAGGAAAGAGAAATGTCTTGTGGGAGGGAAAAAGAGTTATATACTACAACCGAGGCATAGCAAAATAAAGGAATGTATCCATTTCTAAAAGGAGCAGCAGTGAAATACACCTAAAAAGCCTGTTTTGGCAAATGAGCTGAGACAATAAAGGATACCCATTGAACCACTTGAAATGACAATTAAACATGACTGAGTGAAAACAGGATGTTTCTGAACTTAATTGAACTTGTGAAATCATCACAATATAATGAAATAAACATGACTTTTTTCATTTTTGGAGGTCCAGTTCTCCTTTAACTGAGACAGGAATAGTGATTACCACAATGATACTACACAGAAAGGGCTGATATGGTACAGAATTATAAACAGGGAAAATGGCTACACTAGAACAAGATGGGGTTCCAAACTTTTCAGGACTACTCTGCACTGGGATTATAGGCTTCATAAGTTAGGCAACTATTGGAAAAGTTGATACACTATCCATAGAGATGAATGCCTAAATAATGCTAGTTATTTCTGCTGTCATTAAACTGACTGAAGCTTGCAATGATGCTGAATATGCTAGTTTTAGAGCACAGATTAACAAGAAAGCAGAACAAAAGTCACCTGTGTGTTCCTTTTCTAATTACTTTATCACTGCAATGTACATTAGCCTTGTTGCATTTACAGTAAGATTAGTTATGATATAGATGCTACAAACAGTACAAAATGAAAGGAATTGGAACCCCCCTGGTGTGTTCGAATCAAAGAAGTTAGTGAGCTTACTATTCAGAATGCATCATAGCATCCGTCATTGTAACTTCTCAGAATCCATAAATTAATCATTAAATGAATCCATTGCTTTGGCATCCAGCATGACAAAATTAACTGTGATATTAATGACATTTATGTTTTATTCACAACATTTTGCTTACTGAATTTTTTTCTGAAGGTGGTAAAATGATTTGTTCTTATTTTAATGTAAAATTGACTTGTTTAGCGCAGTTTTGGTAGTTTGAAAAGCAATGCTTGCAGGTATGCAAGACAGGCTTAAAACTATTCCGTAGGAAAAAGTCAATAATATAACCTTCTGAAGTGCTGCAGCAGACACATTGCCACTTCATTACACAGTGGGCAGTGATATTTAACTGTAAATCAGTTATATGAATATGTAGTTGATAAGAAGAAAACTGTAGCATTACTGAAGTAGAAAAATTGAAAAAAGGGATTGATACTGAAGCCGATGCCGTTTGTCTCATCATAGCATTATTTTGACTATCATCTTCACAAAACTCAGACATATTATATACTTTCGGGTCTTCTTCCCTGTAACACATGGAACTGTAGCACACTGAGCATTTGCAGGCTTTTTGGAAATTCTGTTCATAATTAGGAATAAATAAAATAGTCAGATCCACATTTTCAGTATCTGAAATAAATCACCCGGAAGACAGAAGCTTTCAGTTCACTGCAGCTAAATGATTTCTCAAATAAAAGATGAAGTCACATTCTCCCCTTCTCTGATACCATACAACATTTGGCATTTATGATTACCTAAAATAATAAGAGGCAGACAGACTTCATTTGTATTAATTGCAGAAAGGATATAGGACACCAGAGACAGTTTTGTACATTCTAAGCTCTGACAAAGAGCAGGGGTGCCAAATATCCTAAACTTGTACATATACATCACCAGCTGTTTCAGAACTGCAGTAGCTACTTATTGATAAAGCACTCCATAACTGTATCAGACAGTTTAATTCACAGCTACACAAAACAATGTAGGCTATGAGAGTTTAGGATACTTTACTGACTGGCACTTACCCACTTGTATAGCTTTTGCCTCAAATGATCAATAGAAATATGCCTTTTGAAACACTGTACATCATATATTGTTAGCAACACTGCAGATAGTAAAGCAGGGGAAAGAGCAGATATCATTACAAAAAACAAGCAGAACAAGTAAGTTAACAGGGCAAAGATGAAGTGAAAAGCAATGCTGGTTTTACAGTTGGTAGAACCTTGGGGGGGGTGCTATTCAGCCTAGCATCAAAACTAGTTGTAGCTCTACCTAAAGTAGAATGAAAAAAATGCAAAGTAAATAAAAGGCATGTGAAAGATCAGCAGTTAATGGAAAGCAAACTCAGAGGGAAAATGACCAGCAGCAGATCTCATATATGGCTAAGGAATATCATACAACTTTTTGGGCCAACAGCGGGAAATACAATTGGCAGAGTCTGGGGCTGAACAAAAATATGGAAAACAACTGAGATCTGTTCTTGCAGTTTGTAGATCACTCTAGCAAGTGTTCCAACAGCATGCTATGACATATATATATATATATCATAGGGCGGCACAGTGGTGCAGCGGTTAACGTTGTCGCCTCACAGCAAGAGGTTCTCCGGTTCGATTCTTGGCTGGGGTGCCTTCTGTGTGGAGTTTGCATGTTCTCCCTGTGTTCGCGTGGGTTTCCTCCGGGTACTCTGGTTTCCTCCCACATTCCAAAGACATGCATCTGGAGCATTTCTCCCCGGGCCTCCGCTGAAAACAGGCTCTGTGGAACCTAGTCGGACATTCCCGGTCAACAAATGTTAAATAAATAAATAAATAAATAAATTTTAAATAAATAAATAAAATAAAAAATAAAATATATATATATATATATATATATATATATATATATATATGTATACACACATTGTCAAAGGCTACTGAATTCTAATGCTGAATCAGAACAAAGTGCAACTTCTACTGTTTTACCAGCAACAAGACATTCTGAACACATACTAAGACAGACACAGTGCCCTATCTTTTGCTAAATTATAAGTGGTAGATGCTATATAGCAGTGGTTGACCAAGCAGTCTTCTTTGTATTTAAATATTTTTATTAATTTTAACATGTTTACAATGTATACATAAAAGACAAGAAGGAAGACAATATTTGTTCTCATATTAGACAACAGATACATTTCAATACATTAAAATTAAATCTTTAGTATTGATTTTCATTGTAAAACAAAAAATGAAAAGTAGCTGGGCTAACAAACACCAGGAAATAACAAAAAAAAATACCCAATACGATCAGCACCAAGGCAGGAAAAGACTCACATGGTAAAGTGCAACACGCTTTTAATGAGAAAATAAGTTAAGCACTTTCATCCATAAACACTAACAATTGGACTTCATCAGAACGGAATACCACAATACATAGACAGTTTTAAATAGCCAAATAACAGTCACATGCTTAAATTAAACAACCAATAATGTACAAATGTACATAGTTTAGTACAATCAACTTAAATAAATATAATTAAATTAATTCATTTTAAAAGTCATTAAAATACACCTTAAATAAAAAAGATGTGATAATGTGGTGTGATTGTAAAAATGTTAAAAATATAAAAAAATTGTATGAAGTAATCATGTTAAAAACAACTAGTTGAATAAATAAATAAAATTTTAAAATTATTTAAAAATGCAAAATAGATACCAAAAAATCCTTCAAATAGAACATAAGGTGCCAGTTTATAATTTAGCAGATCTTAGTTTAAGTACACTACTAATGGAATTGCCACTGTAACTCTTTATATTCTAATAGTTATTCCCATGGCTCCCCTGAGGGTTCAAAGGAATTTGCTCCAGAATAGAAAAAAGGAAATTATCATGACCTGGGAAAACAAGTGAGCCTTTAAAAAGAGCATTATTCGCATTCTTCTTTTACAAGTCATAATAATGCTTGTATATCCATTTACCGAAGGGTCTCTCTGTTTTCCCTACATAAAAAGCATCATATACTACACAAATACTGAGATAGACTACCCCCTTTGAAAGACAGTTCCTACCCTTGGGGTAGTTTAACAAACTCATCCCAAAGTGTGATGTTTTTTCATGTAAATGTGTTTATACTGGTTATACCTTCAGCACTTATTAATGCCCATAGTAACTTCTTCAAAGTTTTTTACTTGTGTAGTTCTTAAATATTCAAACTGGTTTTTAAAATTCGTTCCTCTTTTATATATAAAAGTTAGATAGTCATCCAATTTTCTGGTTAAATCTTGGTCAAATTTGAAAATCAACCCATTGTCCCTAATGATTTTTATTAATCTGGGACATTCAGGAAAACATTTCATGGCCAATGCTATAATGTAAGAGCATTTGCTACTGATAGATATGGACCCTTCAGAGACAAAGCTATTGCCTAACAACGTTTTATACCTTGAATGTCTATGCTTTGCCTCCACTGATTTAATTTTGAGTACAAGGTTCTCCTCTTTTCAAAAGCATTACATTCAACTTTAAAAGTGTCATCATCTGAAATCATCCTAGCTAATCTTACTAATTCCCCTTGACTAAACCCCTCTTTTGTGTCAAGGGATGGCAACTGATGAAATGAAGGTAGGAATTTGAGAAAGTTGGCTTCCTGGAAATGTTGGATGAAAAAAACAAGGCCATAATTCCTTTGATTGTAACTGTGGTGATGTGAAATAGTGCCAGCTGTGCCAGAGAGAGAGTAGGGCAGTGCATGTGGAACATATGCTACCATAACTAGCCTTTTTGTAAACAATTATATGTCATTTAAATATAAAACGTATTTGTATAGATGCTTGTGTTAAAAATGGATTTGTAAAGTTGCATGTGTTCAAAATGCATCAAAGTGGGTCCTGCTAGACAGAAAAGAAATATACATGTATGTCAGGCTGTAGTGTTGTAACTGCTGAAATGTATATATTTTAACAGAGGACACTGGAAGGGAAGGATATGCTTAGTCTAGCTAACCTTAAGAAAAATAGCCTGAAATGAAATAGCTTGGTTTTGGCCATAAATATTCTATCTCACAAGTCTGAATGCAGCCAGAGATGAAATGTCTGTGAAAAGCATTCCTGCAGAATGGGTGGAAGTGTTAGAATTATTTTATAGCTTCCAGATGCTATATTAAGCCTTAGCAAAGTTCTATGTGTGTATTCTGACACATCTGCGCCAAATCCTGGCTCAGTTGCTAGTGAGGGGGTAGTGTGAGAACTTCAGAGTCAGGTGACCAGATGTGATGTCATTCTGTAGCCAGCGCTGACATTGTTTTTTGATACTAGTGCAAGATGTGTCAGTAGCACTCAGCACACTGTTTTCTGGTACTTGACAAGCCACACTCATTCACCTTCATCTTGCCTTGGTTTAGCAAGTAAGAAGGGAACAGTAATTCTTCAGTCAGTTAGAAAATATAGTGAGATTAGCTAAATATTGCTTTTCTGTATCTCCTGAGTCTTTCCATCTGTGTTGTTTTTTTTATATTTCCTGTGAATTGAAACTATGATGTTAATTGTCAATAGATATTCAGTATTTTCATGTTTTCTATTACTTATTTATTATTAAATATATCTATACCTTTCATTGTGGATGGTCTTTTAGAAAATATTTAACCTTTGAGAGTAATTGTATTTAGTGGCACTGTGGCTCCATGCTCCTGGAAGTCTTGCCACTTGGTTAAGCATTGCCATTTTTATAAGTATTAATTTTACTAAGAGTAATTGGGTACCCTGGTAAGAGCCTTAGAGTAGCTGGCTTTGGGGTATTATGTTGGCAGTGCATTTGCCTTATAGTATGGGTGGAGGTGGCAAAGTGGGTAAGCTGTGCCAGCCTTTCCCGTGTGTGTGTGTGTGTGTGTGTGTGTGTGTGTGTGTGTGTGTGTGTGTGAGTGTCAAAACCAAATCTCAAAGAGAGTGCATGTGTCAGCTATTTTGAACAGGGACACTGCGAGCACTGATCAGAGAGGATGGAGGACATGGCTTGGAACACCCAATTAAGGACTTAACTTGATAGCTGTGTCAGTGTTGAGCCTTATTTGGGGCCTGGAGAGAAAGCCCAACCCCAGGACTGGAGTTTGCATTCCCTGTGTATTCTTAAGGGAAATTGTACTTGGTGCAGAGAGCTGCATCTGAAAATACTGTGTGTGTCTATTTTTCTCAGTGAATATTCCCCACCGGTGTCAGTGGTGAGGATTGTGGTTCCTTGATCACTGACCCAGAGAAGGGACATCACATATTGGTGAGCAGAGGTGTGGATTTTAATTGAACTTCTGTAGTCTGCAAGCAGTTGTCACTAAAAGTGTGTGTACTCTCAGCAGCCACAAGGTGAACATACAGAGTTTCATTTTCACAACAGTTTTATTTTTTGTTAGTTTAGTTTAATTGGGGAAAGCAGGCAAAGATGTCAGCAGAGGATTATGGCAAGCTGACAGTGGACCAGTTGATTAAGGTGTGCAAATCCAAAGGACTGGTGCATGCCAACCTGACAAAAGAGGAAATTATGTCAGCCTTAGTCACAGCTGCAGCAAAGACCAGTAACCAGGAAGACAACCAGCCTGGTGATGGGGATGTGCAGCCCTCAGAAAGAGGACAGTTCATCTTTTCCTCAGAGGATTTGAAAACCCATCTGCAGTTAAAGAGACTTGAACTGGAGGCAAAACACATGAAATTATAATCGCCAGAGAGACTGTGGTGTTTGGAGGCTGAAGAAAATGAGAAGCAGCGTCAACATGAGAGGGATATGCTGACTCTTTTACAGGAACAGGGAGGTAATGGGGAAGGGAATAAATGAACCCCAGAGGCAACAAAGGGCAGTACATTTCTTCCACAGTACAAAGAAGGTGATGATTTTGATAGTTTTATTCATATAGTTGAAAGAGTATGTAGACAATATGATGCTGACCAAGGGCTCTGGGTACGGTTCCTGAGCACCTTACTCCATGGTAAAGCTGCAATCCATGTTTCTAAATTGTCTGATACTGATTGTTAAATTATGACAAGGTTAAGCAATGTATATAGGAAGGTTATAAGTTAACACCTGAAACTTTAAAAAAAAAAGTTTTGTGAACATAGACATAAGGCAGATGAAAGTGTATGTGATTATATTGTTGAGCTAAGCACTTATTTTCATAGGTAGGTGAGTGGGTGTCAGGTCACCATTTTTGAAAGGCTGGCAGACATTTTGGTGATGGAACAACCCTTTTGCACTTTGCCTGAGGACATGAAAATCTGGTTGGCAGACTGGGAATATAACAACTATGCAGATGAACTGGGGAGAAAAGAAGATCTCTACTTAGCAAAAAGGGCACTACTGCACAAGAAGGGGATACCCATTGCTGCACACGGATATAACAGAACCCATGGTGGAAAACCTAAACCACCCCAATAGAGTCCACCGGTAACAGGAATCTAGTGAGAGATGTGTCTGTAGCACTCAGCACTAAGTTTTCTGGGACTTGACAGGTCAAACTCATCCACCTTCATCTTGCCTTGCTTTATTAAGTTAGTAGGGAACAGTAATTCTTCAGTCAGATAGAAAATATAGTGAGAGTAGCTAAACATTATTTTTCTGTACCTAAGTCTTTCCATCTGTGTTCTTTTTTATATTTCCTGTGAACTGAAACTTGTAAATAGATTTAGTATTTTCATATTTTATACTTTATTATTTATTAGTAAATATATCTATAGCTTTCATTCTGACTGGTCTTTTAGAAAATATTTAACCTTTGAGAATAATTGCATTTATTTAGTGGCACTGTGGCTTCATACTCCTAAAGGTCTTACCTCTTGGTTAAGCATTACCATTTGTTTGTTTGTGTCTTTTGGCTTTTCCTGGTTAGGGGTCGCCACAGCGGAACTCCGGTCCGCTAATGATTGGCAGTAGATTTTTTACATGCCGAGTTTGCCAGCCCTAATGGGCAACCTTCAATGAAGGTACACCCATTCATGCATGTCTCCACACAAAAGACGCTCTAGCTGAGAATCGAATGGCACAACCTCTTGCTGTGAGCCGACAACGATACCACAGCACCACCACCACAGTACCATTTGTATAAGTATTAATTTTACTAAGAATAATTGGGCACCTTGATAAGAGCTTTAAAGTAGCTGGCTTTGGGGTGTTCTGTTATCAGTGTTTCTACCTTATAGTCTGGGTGGAGATGGCAAAGCAGGTAAGCTGAGCCAGCCTTTCACAGATGTGTGTGTGTGTGTGTGTGTGTGTGTGTGTGTGTGTGTGTGTGTGTGTGTGTGTGTGTGTGTGTGTGTGTGTGTGTGTGTGTGTCTGAAAATCAAATCTCAAAGCAAGTGTGTATCTCAGTTACTTTGAACAGGGACACTGACAGCACTGATTTCATAGAGAGGGTGGTGGAGGACTTGGCTTGGAACACCCAGCTAAGGACTTAATTCGATGGCTGTGTCAGTGGTGAAGTCTTATTTGTGGTCTGGAGCGAAAGCGCAGGCTCAGGACTGGAGTGTGCATTCTCTGTGTGCTCCTAAGGGAAACTGTACTTGGTGCAGAAAGCTGCATATGAAAATAGTGTGTGTGTGTGGTGTGTGTGTGTGTGTGTGTGTGTGTGTGTGTGTGTGTGTGTGTGTGTGTGTGTGTGTGTGTGTGTGTGTGTGTGTGTGTGTGTGTGTGTGTGTGTGTGTGTGTGTGTGTGTGTGTGTGTGTGTGTGTGTGTGTGTGTGTGTGTGTGTGTGTGTGTGTGTCTATTTTTTTCTCAGTGAATGTACCCCACTGGTGTCAGGGGTGAGGACTGAGGCTCCTTTATCACTGGCCCAGAGCAGGGATGTCACAGGAATGCCTAAAGAACTAATAGTTAAATGGATCTCACAGTTATCTAAAAATTTAAGACAGGAAAAAAATCTCAGTAAAAAACTCTAAGCCAGAGTCACGAGGAATGGAAGTGAGCAGATCAATAACATCAATTGTGACAAAAATAAAGTTCTCACAGTAACATTCTTTCCTCAATTACCCAAGAAAATCGCATGAAACTTTAATGAAATGGGAGTAAAGCTTCATATAAGGTTTTAACTTTCTGTCAGTGTAGGCTGCCCATGGATAGGTCTTCCAGCCTTGTGCAGCTAGTATTGCTCTAGGTGGTGGTGGGGGGTTGCAGGTCCTTGTGTACTTTAGGTATCCTGAAAGCTGCAGATATAAAGGGTCTGGAATTGTTTAAAAAGTTAAACTCATTTTTTAGAAATATGTCTATCTAACTAGAGGTCTTCAAGAACCAAACTGATGTGTTTATACAGCAAGTCAATCTCATTCTGAGACACATAAATGTAGTTGTCAGTATTAAACAAAATATTAAGCATTCTACTACTATAATCTAATACATAATAATAATAATAATAATAATAATAATACCACCCCCTTATCCAGTTTCCTTATTCATAAGTTTCTCTCTGTTAATAAACTGTACCATATTTCTTTTTCTTCTACACTGAGAATTTTTAATACCTTTGTGAATATTGTTTTTATTGAACTGGTAAATATCAGAAGAACACTTCTGTTCAAACAAGTGTATTAAAGGATGTAAAGGGTGTTGCAAGTGCTTTTAAGCTTAATCTCATTATTTTGTGTTTTTAAACAATCCTACATAACCGCAAGGTTAAGTTTCGTTGTATAAAGTTTAAGTTCTATGAGATAGTCGGCTAAATTGAATCTTGTGGTAGGGACATAAGTTAAGCCTCTTTGAAAAAAGCTTAAAATGGATAGCTGTGATGTTCAAACTACTGTAGTTAAAATATTGAAACCATTATAGGAACAAATCACACCACACTGTAGCTGATAGACATCTAGTGTTTCCTGTTCTGACCTTTCCCCCATCGTACCCTCCATCTCTTGTCAGAGTTGCTGTAATTGTTGTATCTGTTCCTGCTCCCTCCAGGTTTTGGGGAAGGATAGTGACTTTTGCCTGTTATTTTCTCTTGTACAGGGGAAAAATTGCCTTCACGACCAGCCAGTCTAGAAGACCTATGGAGTGGAGGGATGTTTGCATAGTTGTTAATATCTGGAAAGGAAACATCAGCTGAATCATCTGAAGGAATGTGTTTGCCCTGATTCAATTAATTAAAATAATTAATAATATTGTTCTTAAGGGACCCTATAGGTAAAGGATAAATGTTATGAATCTCATAGTCCCTCAGGTCCCTAAGTAGTTTTGTCTGCTTTGTAAATATAATAGTCTTACATTGTTTATCTATACATGTAAAACAGCACTATAATTGTTTACATAATATTTAAATAATAAATCTTTACAAATAAAAGCATCAAGATTTCAATTGTCAGTCAAAAGAATGTCTGTCTCTCATTGTCTTTGACTAAGGTAGTCATAAGTTTGATGCTATGTCGATCGAACATAGCAACTATTTCCTTGTATAAAAAAAAACCTAAATGAAATCCCATTTGGAAACTTGTATACTCTAACCAATGTTGGATGATGCATGTATTTAAAAAAGAATACTAACTGTAAACTTTGAACTTTGTGAAGTCTCTTTTCAAGCAGTTTAATGTTATCTCTTAAACTTAAATCTCTGGGTTTATCAATTAAATTACTAGCTGCATTTTGCAGAGACACATTTTTGACACCAGTCAATGTTAAAATAAGGTGAGTTACCATAGTTAAAAATGTGAATCAGCCAAACTCATGCCATATTTGTTTGAAGTTCCTTGTTTCAAATTGCAGTACGAGTTAGTTTCCAGTTCTGAATGTCCATATTTCCATTAGTAGTATACTTAACTAAGTTCTGCTAAATTATAAACTGGTACCTTAAGTTACATTTGAGGGATTTTTTGTATCTATTTTGCATATGTAACTCATTTTAAAATTATATTTACTGTTTATTCAACTGTGGTGGTGGTGCTGCGGTAGCGTTGTCGCCTCACAGTAAGACGTCCTGTTCGATTCTCAGCTAGAGCGTCTTCTGTGTGGAGACATGCATGAATGGGCATACCTTCATTGAAGGTTGTGCATCAGGGCTGGCAACTCGGCACATAAAAATCTATTGCCAATCATTAGCGGACCGGAGTTCCGCTGTGGCGACCCCTAACCGGGAAAAGCCAAAGACACAACAAAAACATTTACTGTTTATTCAACTAGCTGTTTTTAACATTATTAATTCATGTACATTTTTAATATTTTAACATTTTACAATTACACCACATTATCAGATCTTTATTTAAGATATATTTTTAATGTCTTTTAAAATGAATGAATTTAATTATATGTATTAAAGATGACTGAACTTAGCTATGCACATTTGCGCACCACTGAGTGTTTAATTTAAGCATGTGACTGTTATTTGGCTATTTAAAACTGTCTATGCATTGTGATATTCAGTTCTGATGAAGTCTAATTGTTAATTCTTATGGACAAAAGTGCTTAATTTATTTTCTCCTTAAACGTGTATTGCACTTACAATTTGAGTCTTTTCCTGCCTTAGTGCTGATCATATTGATTTTCATTGTACTTAGCAATCAACATCTCCAATTTATCCTAATTGCATGAATTTACAATACTATTTTCAGATCTTAACTTCTTTATTTCTTTTTCATTACATAAATAGTGGATACCTCTAAGAAATCTTTAAAGAAAGGGATTGCATCAGATTTCCACTTTCTATTAATAACTTTTCTATAAACTGCTAGAAGACTCCAAAATATACAATATCGATTGATATTATGGAACTGGAGCATTTACTAAAATTGTCACTTTTTTAAGATCACACTTATTTGTCAATATTCCCTTAAAGAAAGTATTAATGTAATTCCAATAATTATCTATTTTTGCACAATCCATAAAGATCCACAAATTACTACAGCACTCAACTTTAATCACTTGTCTAGAGGAAAACAGTTTTTAGTACTTAATAAATAAGCAACTATTCAGGTATGTCTAAAGGTCAGTTCCCGGTGTTTTCTCCTGTCTACCTGATGAATCTGGGCATCTTGGGACAATGCAGCAATTGCGTCATGTACACAGACAACCCTCTCCTCCTACCACCCAACACTACGACCTGTGAGAGATGCACTTATATAGCCAAACTGGAAGCAAAGCTCTCTTCACCAAAGACTGCCCTAGACAGTCAAGAGGAGAAGGTAAACACTTGCACCGCACCACACTCATTACATACTCCCTCAAAACCTACACCACCAAAACACACACACAGAAGCACAAAACACACACCTACATTCGTGGAGGCTCTCAGTACAAATCTGCTCAAACAAGAGAGACCTCCAAAGCAGAAATGCAAGCAACCTCCACCCCCCAACACAACCCAAATGACACATAGCCCACATACTCAGTGTGCCACTCAACTACAGCCCATAAGGCATAATGTACCCAACACTCTAGTCATAGGTGACTCTATAGTCAAGCACACTGATGTTCCACTCACCAGGCTAAACAAGGAAAAAGTTACTGTCAGCTGCCTGTCAGGTGCCAGGATCCACCACATAAAGCACGCACTCAGGTCACTCCACAACAAGTACAAATATGACTCTGTCATTGTCCATGTTGGTGTGAATGACCTGAGACATACCTCCCTGGACTACATGAAAAGAGACATGGAGGAGCTCTCCGATCTTGCAGCCCAGGCAGGTATGACCCTAGCCCTGAGTAGCATCCTGCCATCACTCAGAATGATATCACAGTACAAGGACAAAATGATTGATTTTAACAATTGGCTAAGCTTCTGGTGTCATTCTAAGGGAATCCAGTATCTGTCTGCCTGGGATGACATGATCGACAGACCACACTGCTTTGCCAGAGATGGCCTGCACCTGTCGCCCTTGGGATTCCGAATACTGGCAAAGGCTCTTGCCACCCCTATAGTGACTTTTTTAGGCAAGGTTTAAATGACAAATCCACCACCGTAACAGGTACAAGCAAGCAAAATCTGAGGGTAATGCTACTCAATGCTAGAAGTCTAAACCTCAAAATGCACTCACTCGAGGCACTCCTTAAAATGGAGAACATTGACATCTGTGCAGTGAGAGAGACATGGCTTAAAGCTCCAGAGAGCACACCTGCATTACCAGGCTATAATTCATACCACACCTTTCAGCCACCAAACCTGGACCGAAACACTAAAGGTGGAGGCGTGTCCATATTCATTAAGGATATCCACACCTCCAAGCTAGTTGGTCAGCATAATGCATCAGAGTTTATCCAAGTTCAACTAACTCTGGGCAAAACAGCAATCCAGATTGTAGCTTGCTACAGACCCCCCACCATGCCCCAGAATTCCCACTCCTCTTTTCTCGATACACTGGAAAATATTAAGGTACAACCCAACACTCTAATAATGGGTGATTTCAACTACCCTACCATTAATTGGGAAAACTACTCATGTACCAACTCTTTTGCTCAATGTTTTCTGGAAATCATCAATTCCAACGCCTTGGATCAACTTATCTTCACCCCCACCAGGAGCAGCAATATCCTAGACCTGGTCATCACCAACATGGGTGGCCGGTGTTCCACACCAGAGGTCAGCTCCTCGTTGGTCCAGATCCGACCACAAGCTAATCACCCTAGACATCCACATCGCACTCCCACCCCCCATTAGGGAAGCAACTGTAAAACAATTCTCCAAAGCCAACTTCACGCTTCTTAAGACAGAAGTGGCAAACTTCACAACACCCATGCAGATGGACAATAGAGGTACGACTGCTGAATCCTACACAAATGCACTTTATAAGCACTTACAAGAGTGCATGGATCATGTTATCCCTAACAGAACCAACATGTTATCCTCCAAAAAAAGGAAGCCAATCAGGTGGTCTTCTGCCATAAACAAACTCTACAATAGAAGAAAGAAACTGTTGCAAAAAAGAGTAAAATCCCACGATTGGAGGAACTCCCTGGTCAGCCTCAATAAGAAGCTGAGATCCCTCATAAAATCCTCCAAAGCTAGTTATGAAAACAAAATTGCCACTGATTCTAAAGACAACCACAAAGCATTCTATAGCTATGTCAAGAATTTCAATGGCAACACTCAGATCTGCTCTGATTTACAACACAATGACACTAAATATACAGAACCAACTGATATTGTAAACATCCTGGCAGATAGGTTCAGTGCTAACTTTACCCCCCTCTCACCCCCTAAAGGGCCCATCTTTATACCGGAAGAATGCAAAGTTCCTGTAATCACGGCTGCACAGGTAAAAACCTCACTCTCCAAAGCCAAGAACACAGCATCCATGGGACCTGCCAACATCTCAGGCTGCCTTCTACATGAACTACAGAACGAACTGGCAGCCCACCTAAGTACCATGTTCAATCATAGCCTCACCTCAGGCTTTGTGCCCATTGAATGGGGCACCATAACAGTTATCCCACTCCACAAATGGGGGGGGCCACAACAGACCCCAGAAACTACCGCCCCATTAGCCTGACGAGCCTAGTCTGCAAGGCCATGGAACATATCATCATGGAACTCATAAACAAAGATATTGGAGATCTCCAAACTCTGGACCCCACACAGTTTGGGTTTGTAAAAAGCAAATCATGTCTCCTAAACCTGATAGACTTTTTTGAAGTAGTCACCAAAGCCATAGATGAGGGTAAGGTGGTTCACACAGCCTATCTAGATCTCGCCAAGGCATTCGACACCATCCCCCACTCTGAAATTATAGATAAACTCACTAAACTAGGAATAAATCCATATGTCACAAGATGGGTTGCCAACTGGCTTACTGACAGAACCCACACTGTGAAAGTAGCAGACTCCAAATCAGACTTCAGACCAGTGACAAGTGGAGTACCACAGGGTTCAGTCCTGGGTCCTCTCCTGTTTGGTATCTACGTCTCTGAAGTACAGGCTAACACAGAAGGTCTTTTGTAACTAAATTCGCAGATGACTGCAAACTGGGAGCCATAATCAAAACTCCTAACGATGTGGGCATCTTACAAAAGGACCTCACTGAGACAGATGCCTGGTGTCAAAGACATGGTCTCAAGCTCAATGCCAAAAAGTGCATTGTCATCCCCTTTGGTAAAAAGTCTGAACCCATGAACTAACACATAGGCGGTAGTCTACTTAACACTGAAAGTATGATAAGAGACCTTGGGACACAGGTGGACAGTAGTCTCTCCTTTGATAATCACATCGCCACAGTGGTCAGGAAATCCTTCTACATGGCACACCTCATCACAAAAGGTTTCTCATCCAGAAAAAAGAGATCATTGTTCCCCTCTACTCATCACTCATTAGACCCATTATAGAGTACAACGCCCCTTTTGGTATGTACCTCACAAGATATCTACAACAACTGGAAAGGCCGCAAAAATACCTCACAAAGAGGATTACTGGCCTCAAACAGATGCCTTACGCAGACCTTCTCAAAAAACTCCAGCTTTAATCCATCACATATCATCTACTCAGGGGCGATCTCTGCCTAACATACAGAGCTATGTCAAACCCAGAGCTGTTGGACATGCTCCACTTAAAGAAATCCCAATCCCTCTGAGCTACATGCTCTAGAGACCTAAACCTTGTCACCACAATAAACAGAACATGCTGGAGGGATAGATTTCTGTCCCAGAGACTTCCCATACTCTGGAACAGACTACCTGTCTATGTCAAACAGAGCTCCTCATTAGCACTCTTCAAGAAAAATCTTGATGATTGGATAGGTAATAGGAAATTCACCCCAAGGATCACTTCTGTGGTTCTGCTTGACAGGGGCACAGGAAAATAATTTTCTTGGGTGGCGAAAGCCAGGGTACCTTTTTGGCTAGGCTTGTACAGGCCCTGGGGCCAGTAGCCTAGTACCTACCTATGTACCTATGAACCTATATATATCCAGTCAGTTTTAGTAGTTTTACCACATCTCCAGCACTTTTAATTTTAAGACTTACCAAATGCTGATATCTCAAAATGTACTATAAAACTTATATGCACATATTTCCATATGAAAATGTTCTAATATAGACTTGAAAATAATCAATCAGTAGATTTTAATATCAGAATATTATTCCTTTCTTCTATTAAATCATTTACTTCTACTGAGTCAACAAATTTCCAAAATGTATTATTAAAGATAATCTTGTATTTATTATGATGTTTTAAAATTTAGAGAGTCCCCCTTTGGATAAAGTATTCACTTGAACAATAGATATTGACTATGCATGTACTTGGGGAATATTATTATTCATATAAGATAACTAACCTTTAAAATTGTCTTGAATAAAATGTATTATAACCTATGAGAGTCATCTAAGCCATGTGTTCTCATTTGTTCTATTTGTCAACATTGAACCTTTGTTTTAATAGTCATATCAAAATAGTACATTTTCATTTTAACATGAAACCAAATTAGTATATTTTTGACTTTCTATAAATCCTGGTGTAAATGCAATAAAAATATTATAAATTTCCATTTTTAAATAAAGGGATACTAACATAATTTCTAAAAGCATTCAATATATTCATCATGTACTTTGAATCCAAATTTTACACTACATTTCCTTCCAAATAATTTTTAATAACCATAAGAATTTATGTATAATTTTATTTTTGCTCAAATCATTATAACTATATGAATTTATTATATTTGTTTATGTAAACTTTTCCATTGAGTTGAATAATAAGGCTCCCACCATAACATAACCATGTTCAAAACTGTAGCTAAAGAGTAAGATTTTAAACCTGGAAGACTTATCTGACTATATTTTCATGTCCTTATATGATTTCTATATACAACTATTGGCTTTATTGGATGCCAAAAGAATGAAAGTAATACTTTTCCAGTTTTTATTAGTATTGTATCTGAAATATAGTTACTGATTGTAACACATAAAGTATTCAGGCAAGACAATAATTTTTATAAGCATCAATCTTTCTTCAAATGTAAAGAAGTACATGTTCCATTGTTAAATTAAGGATGTTATTTCATTAGAAATCTTAGTAAAATTAATATCAATTATTTGATTAATATCTGCATGAATTGTAATTCTTAAATAATGTAACAACATGGTTACACAAAAACTTCAAAAACCAAAAAAGAATGGCCAGTACATTAAATGAAAGAATAAATGACAACATGTTTATTGGCAAACATACTGGTTTCGGCTACATGCCTTCTTCAGTGTAATAACATTTCTTATGATCAAAAAACTTTATAAATGTGTAGTACACCAATCACATCAATCACCTCATGAATAATTTAACACATAAAGATACACAATATGTTTAACTCAGGTCTAAACTTACAATGTGAAAATAAATTATGATCACATAAAAATGTGATTCCTATAGACAAAAAATATTGAACTATAGTACTAATGTTATATAGAAATATTATATAAAATATTTAACTGGTTTGGAACTGACAAATTTTACTAAAGATGTTCATTTAAACCAGGTGAAAAGAGACCACCAAGTTTGATAATCCATGTACGTTCTTTTTTATTCAGAAAATTGTGCCAACTGGCTTTCATATTTCTATTCCCCATAATTTTATCAATGATAGTAAATTTAAAGCTTGCTGTTGGATGCTGTATAGAGTGCTTATACAGAACATTCCAGATATTTTTGTTTCTAATGCCACTCAAGTGTTCAGATATACGCAGTTTGAGTGGTCGAGAAGTTTGACCGACATAAAAGGCTGAACAGGTACAAGTTGCAAGATATATAATCTGATCAGAACTGCAATTTGCAAAAAAAAAAAAAAAAAAAAAGATATAGAATATTTGTGAAGTATTTCTACTAGCGAATACCTTGGTTTTGTTAACATACCTACAAAAGGTACAGTGACCACAAGAAATACAACCAGATAGAACCCCACCTTCCAATGTACCTTGTTGAAGTGCAACAGATCATAAATTATGTTTATAGTGATTCAAAAAGCCCCCTAATGTTATTCCTCTCAAAAATGAAAAATGACACATCACCGAGCATGTTCAATAGATCAAACTAATGAACCTATGTGTATTACATGCATAAGTTGCAATGAATCTAAAAGAAAAAGTTGACCATAATCTTATTCACTCTCCATTGCACTCAGACATCAGTATTCTAATAAATAAGTGCCTGTAAGTGGTGGTCTAGGCAAGGTGTGTATGATGGCAAATGATCGTGGTAGAATCTCACATTAAGTAGTGCTGCCATCTAACATCACTTGGTTCTCTAGCTGTGTTATTGGCTATAATTCCTTTTGTGTGGAGTCTGAATGTGTCCCCTGTCTTTGTGTACTTTGGATTCATCTCCCAGACCATCAGCTGAATAATACATGCCTCTGACCATTAGTACTTTTACCCCCATATCAATCTATCAAAAGGTTACTATCCCTTTTTGGAGGGAGGAAGGCAGGAACTTTTCATGGATAGGATACATATATCCTTGTATTTGTCATCTCAATTAATTGCACAACTACTGTTTTGTTACTGTTCAAAATTCAACTTTAGACCATTTTTCCTTAAAAGAAAATAACAAGACTCAATTTCCTTCCTTACTCATGAATTTTGTTCAGGCAATCATTAAAATCAAAATGTTGTAATAAAAGCTCTAAGATGCACTTCAGTGAAACTCAAAGTATCAGAACCATGTAACTTGATTCAGTTTCACCCTCAAGACGTATTACAGTAGAGTCTTGGCCAGTTAGGATGTGTTAAAAGTATAGGGGAAGCTAAAAAGTCAGACAAAATGTGAAAAAGCAAAAACTAAGTACTCTATCTAGATGGTGTGAGGTCAGGATCAGCGCAAAACATGGGAGGGGCATGGCCCGCTACTGAAATGTCAGCAAACATGGGAGGGGCATGGCTCCCTACTGAAATGTCAGCAAGCATGGGAGGGGCATAGCTCCCTACTGAAATGTCAGCAAGCATGGGAGGGGCATGGCTCCCTACTGAAATGTCAGCAAGCATGTCAGGGCATAGCTCCCTACTGAAATGTCAGCAAGCATGTCAGGGCATGGCTCCCTACTAAAATGTCATCACTCAAAATGTCAAGTGTCGACAAGCCGAAAAAAAAGACTGCAACTTCAGGAGAAGAGCAAATATCAAACATTGCTTTTCTCCTTTAAACTTCTCTTTTGCAGCAAGACAAGCCCACTTGCACCCCCCAATGTAGGGGGTAAAGCCCCCACCTCTCTGAACATAATATATACCAACTCTAAGAATGCTATACCGCAGAGAAAAGGGAATATTATGAGAAATGGCTATCACAGAATCATTATATGTAAGACCTTGTTTTAGACTTTGTTTTGGTGTTTGCTGTAGCAGGTCCTGACATTTCAGATGATTACCAAGGAGCATTGGGGAAGTGCAGGGGGGACAATAAGTATTGTGCAACATGAGAGCCCATGAAGTCCTTTGTGTACAGCTCCATTTTACTTATGACTGCTCTTGTTGACTGTAAATCAACCATCTGACTTGCATATAGTTAGTGAAGTGGCGAAAATGGTTAGGTAAATACTGTGGCTATCTGTAGATGAAACCAAATAATACATATCTTTTTGATTACAGGTAATAGTAATTCACCTGCTCTAATAGAGCCCATCCCATTTCAGTTAGAGATACCCATTTAGTTGTTTTTTGTTGCACCCGTCCCTGCTTTTATGTCACCAGCCACCACTGATATTGGCTCTCATACAGAACACAGGAAATTAGGGTGGGTGGCTCTACCTCCTCCAAATGACTTGTCGCCAGTGGCCACTCCTCTTTGGCATTTCCTTCTCAGATACTAAAACAAATGTTAAGATTTTATGGCGGACCAAGTCTGCAGATGATTGTAAACTTGGTGCTATAATACACTTCACAGAGAGCACTAAAATCCTCCAAGATGCCCTTTTCCAAACCATTAGTAGGTCTATATTATATTATTGAAAAGACAGGTCAGCAAACGGCACTTATATCGAAAATGCCATTCAGCGAATTCTCTCAGCCGTCCCACCCCCCACCCCCGCTAATTATATATACCAACTCTGAGACCACACTACAGTGAGGAAAGGGCAAATTTTCCAATCTTCACTGTACCGCAATCTCACTATGAACAGTTCCCGGAACAGAATTTTCAATGTAAGTGCCATTCGCTGACCTGTCTTTTCGATAATATAATACAGACCCACCAATAGCTGGTGTTAAAATCATGGACTAAAACTAAATGCCAAGAAATCTATAATCTTATCCATCAGCAAGTATAATTTTCCTTGCAACTATTGCATTGACAACATACTCCTGAGACATGATCAAGGGCCTAAAATCACAAAAACTATGCAGACCCTCTCGAAGCTTTGTCCCTGTACTCTGCATGATACAGGCTGCTATGAGACAACCTTTGCCTCTTGCATACACCCTCAACAGCCCCCATCTTGTCAGGTCTATTACTCATTCACAAGTTCAGTGGTAGCAGAAACACCTACTAAAAGGTTCTAAATCTCTTCTGCAGCATAAATATAACATGTTGGAGGGATGGGTATGTATCACAGAGAATACCTCTTTTATGGAACTGTCTTCCACTCCACATGATGCAAAGTTCTTCTCTTACTCTAGTCAAATGTAATTTGGATGAATTGATGGGAAACTGCAAATACATCCTTGGTTTAGTACCCATGTCCCTCATGGATAGGGGCAGCAAGTAAATGTCCCAACATTTCCTTTTTCTGTCCACCGCTGCGTTATTCGTGCACAAAGAATAAGGACAAAAAACTACCATGGGAATGTAATGCTAGATTTTTGTAAAATCCTCACAGATCAAAAGCCTAGAAAGTACAAATGAACCTACAAATCCTAAATTTATAGTCTGATGTTTATCTTGGTACTTAATTCACCCATTTCTTTCCATGTCATCTTAAGTACTGTGGGGTACAAAGCAAGTTATTTAACCCGGATTTGCAAAGAATGTCTACATGGGTGCCAAGTAAATAAATATATGTAAACAGATTAAGGAAGAATCTAGGACTGGTAACTTAAAAGACAATAGTAACATTTTATCTACTGCAGGGATTCAAAAACTACCAGTCATCACACTCTGAGGCTTTTATTGTGATGTATCTTCAAGGTCAGTAAGCATAAAAGTTAGGTGAAGAAACACATCCTCCTCTTTGAAGGGAGTGAAAGCAATATAAATCCTTGCTAACCTATTCTACTATAGTCAATGTTATCTCACCTTAAATTATCAGTGTGTAAATATTGTAACTAGGAAACACGGAAACAGCTTTATTATGGCACTATACTGACAGTACTATCAGTTAATACAGAAAGAAAATGCCCCCAAATTAAAAAAAACAACATTACTTGAAAATAAAAAAGCAGTATTTGCCTAAGTGAAAATAAGCTATTAAAACTGTGTTTTTAACTCTAGATTACTTTCAAATGTTGACTGGAATCAGGATGAAATAAAGGGACATTTTATGCCTTCAACCACTCTGTGTTGACACTCCTACCCTTGCCTGGTTCCACAGTTGCCTTAATTCTAGGTACCAGGTTGTTAAGCAGACAGAAGTCAAATCTGTTTCATTTACAACAGCAGATGGAGTATCACAGGGCACAGTTCATGGCCTGAAGCATTTTAATATTTCTGTTAATTATATATGGATTGAGTCTGTTACGGATATAAATGAGGCTTCAAAATTGCACCAGGGTTTCAATACCCTTGAAACATAGCTAAAATGTTATTTAATACAGCCCTCACATTTGTACAAACTGCAATAGGAAGAAAGCTACATGAAGTGAACTCAAACATAGTACTGCATTATGTAACTGTCACTACATGGTGTCGCGGGGTTGCTCTGGCAAAATAAGGGAAAACAAAAATAGTATCCAGTTTCTACCTGTGTTTGTGGTGGTTTTAGATTTTGTTCATTTTCTTGCAACTGTCGGGACATGTCTCTAGCCTTCTTCCATCCCTATCAAAACCAGATTGTGGTCAAATGGGGCCCTAGGCAAGGTAATGGACCAGCCCCCCCCAATAAACATTCCAGTATTCCATTACATGATCATCTCTCCCTAATTACCATAAACACAGTTCAGACCTGTCAGTGTGCATATTGCTTTCCTCTTTACTTTTACAGTGATTACAGAAACTTTATTTAAAAGCATTATTTCAAATTTTATAGCACAAATGATGATGGACACTTGCTAAACAAAACAAAACAGTCTCACATTGAAAACAAACTTAGCATGAGCAACAGTGAGCTTCTCTTCCCTTGAAACTGACATTCTTTGAAAATGCATCTGGCCAGTGACTAATTATGTGTGCATTTATATCCACAGACCTCTCCCTAACCCAGCAATTCTAGTTACAGTGTTGATTGCGTGCCAAAAAAAATCAATAATAATAATGACCAAAGTCCCATATTTCAAATTTCTTTCATGCTAACACACAATGGCCAAACTATTCCAACTTAATTCACACACACACACACACACACACACACACACACACACACACACACACACACACACACACATACACTATAATACTACACAATCAGATTAAAGACTGTTTAAAAATGACAGATGATAGCATAAGGTACTTTCATCCACAGAGAGCCCCCATCCCAGCAGCAGTAATAGGCACTATGTTGATTATGAATACACATTGTTATGAATAAATAAATTATATGCATGTTATTGGCAGCTTTGGATGAACTACATGAACCTGTATAATGATCACTAGTATCACACCGTAAGATCCAGCCATGTGTAGCACAGTTCATACATGAGTACGTATGAGAGCATAAGAAATATTAACCACCTGATAACATGTGCTAAGTCAATATGCACAATCTCTGCAGAAGAACAAGTTATCTGAACAATTCCACATTAAATATAACTATTACTAATGCAGAGTTTGCTGCTGATAAACAACTTTGTGTTTCATCTTTGAATAAATTGCATACATTGCATTAAAAATGCTGTGCTGGTAATATTGCCACAGCATTTCCTGAACTAGACAAGCTATTCAATAGAGAATGGGTGGCAAATAACTACAAAAGTTTCACAGTTACTAGTCATGCAGTCCTGGAGACCATTAAGGAGCCTAGACCAAATTCCCAATTACTCCAAAGGACTTGTCTAGTTAAGTGGCTTGTTCAGTGTCACACAGTAGGTAAAAGAAAGTGGAAAGATTCAAACCTTTCCCCTTGCCACAGGAAGCAGCTCTTTAACAAATCCAGCCATTAGCCCTCTGTGCTAACTGCCAGAGTAACAGTTTTTAACTAAATGCTTAAATCCTTTGCAATCAGATCTTGTAGGGGATGCTGTGTCACAGTTATATGCAACAATGGCTACATGATGGATACTAAAGATCAGACGGTTCTGATAATAACATCAAATGATGCAGGCTATATGACCTGAAAAATGTCATCCCCTTTGCAGTTGCTGAAGACTGCAAAGACGATACTGCAAAAAATACATATTACTAAAATCTAACATGTTTAGACTATATTGCGCAATCCTGACCTGTTAATGAATGACTTCATTCTTTAGTGCAAGGAATAAAAACAAAACAATAAAGGCAGTATAAATGGTGTTGCTGCTTTTGTTTGACAACTCACAAGTAATACAAAAATCAGAAATACTTAATACTGCGTGCAAAATACTTTTTGTGGAGGACCTGCAAGACATCTGCATCTCATTTTTGACCTCACTATGACTTCTTTGTCATCAAGAATAGCTATCCCATCTGATATCACTCAGTAAAGTTCTAACCTACTTGTAGATTGGATAATAATGTTGTAGTGTTGCAGCACACACTTCCAGAGTCAGCAGAAACACATCATAGACAAATGGAGTCCTATATGGGGTAATGAATCAGGCCCCCACAAACCATACCAACATACCAATATTCTATTACTTGGTTCATAGGTAGGTACTAGGCTATTGGCCTAAGAGCCTACGTAAGCCTAGCCAACAAGGTTCCCTGGCTTACTCCTTGGCTGTCTTTCTCAATTACTATAAACTTCCTTCAAACCTGCCAGTGTACATATTTTCTTCTTTAATTTTGAAATTAAAACAGTGATTTGGATTTAATTTAAAACTTTTTCTCAGTTTTTACAGAAAAATACTGATGGACATTTTATAAACAAAACAAAGCCGTCTCACATTGGAAACAGACTTAGCTTGAGAAATAGTAAACTTTCATTCCCCTGAAACTCATATTTAGTGAAAATGCATCTGGCAACTAATCAAACTACAACAGATGGGCTGAGATTTGTACTCAAACAGCATATAGTGAAGTACTAACCAGCAGTTTTGTGAATGGTACAGGAATTCAAAAGACAAATGTGTAACATATTTGCTAATAGCATGGGACAGCCCACTAGACACAAGTGCCCATTTTCAAGAGCAGCCCAGTAGTATTTTCTGGTGAAGTAACTTAGCAGAATCACATAGAAGACAAATGAAGGCAGAGGGAATGAAATCATGCACTACAAGAATCAGGCATTTAACAGAGCATAGCCTTTTTCATCTGTACTAAGTGAAAGTGATAGACAAATTGTTGTAGCCCAAACACACTGCATTTCACGCTTGTATGCCTGAAAAAAAACAAGCTAAATAAAAATGTATTCATATTTAAAATATTATCATTCAGCTCATAGACATGTTATCCAGTTTATTCACAGCTAAATAATAAAGACACTGTCAGCATTTAACAGAAGAAGGAAACCAAGAATCACATCCAAAGAACATGGCTCAGATGATGATGTTCCTACTTACTGCAAACAACTTCCTTCCTGTACACCATAACTACTCTGGTTCATGGTTTGTTGCTAGGCTTGCAGTCCATGGGACCACTGAGGAGCCTAGCTCAAATTTCCAGTTGCTCGAAAGCACTGTCTGGCTAAGTGGCTTGCTTAAGAACAGAGCATAGCATAAATACAAGCATAACCAGAATGTTCTGCAAAACTGGACACTGATAAGAACAAACTTCTTTAAATCACTTAAGTTAACAGAACAACATGTTTTGCATCAGCATGTATTTTATGAACTATGTAACTATTAAACTATATGACTGACATTAGCAGACTGCAGTCCTCAGTGAATTAAAGTAAGAAATAAGCTAAAGAAGGCCTGGCAGCTGGTTTGCAGGATTAAGATCCATGTGTCTTACTGCTAAGGCACAGGGTTTGATTCTGTGTGATCCTGAACAATTTAACAAAACAGTGTGCCCCTTATTGAGCCATTTTACACATAAACATACCTCAGGTTGCAACATTAACCTGTTGATAAGCAGACCACCATTAGTAATACTGCAAACAAATCCCAAAACCTACTATCTCCAGCTGTCTGACTTTCAACTCTTGTATGTGCTATCAGTGTAGGGTGTTGTGCAGGTCATGCTAAGGGCAGGAAATCAGAAGAGCAAAATGTAGTACCAGACTTTCTTCTTAAATTGTGACAGACTTTTTTACCTTCTTTAAAAGAACAGCAGACTTTTTAAAACTACAGTGAACTTTTTATTAAAAAACTAATGCAACATGGCTGGGCCCCCCAGCCAACTGGGCTCTAGGCATCTGCCTAGGTCTCTTTGTGCTGGATCCTGCCATGCTTCCCCATGTCTGTGTTCCTGTATCCAGTTGCTTCAATTCTTGTAAAAATGTGTGCTTCCTTGACATTATCTCTTCACTCTACCCATATTATTTTTTTTCTCCTTCTTAGTTTATCAAAAATGCAGCATACTAAATCTCTTTGTGTAAATAACCCCATAGATTCTCAGAAATATAGTGCCATTTAGAAATAAAAACAAGGTAAGATTTTATACTGAAAAAAAACGTGTTTGATTCATTCAGATCTAAAAGTAGCCCTTGCATCTCTTCTAATTTTTATTCTTCTTAGATGCACTTATCTCACCTGATATGGCAGCAGGTTTTCTAAGCATCACATCCATTTCCTGTTTCACTCATTTTATAAACTTTCATAGTTGACTTTTTCTGCAAGACAGCCTAGCCTGCACCAAAATCATATGCATTTCATGTCTTACTTGCTTATAAACCTTCATAGTAGACTTTTCCTGCAAGACAGCCTAGCCTGTATCAAAATACTGGTGCAACCAATCTTTAACAATACTAGCTTATGATGAAATTTTCAATTTCTTATCAAATATCAATGATTCCTGAGTCAAAGGAGTGTACACTGATGAGTCTAAAATCTTTGAGGCTTCATTTGTTGTTCTCCTTTTCTTCATATAGGAATCATCCAAGCATGGAATTTCCATCATATGCACAAACTGATCATTACAGGGGAAATGCCAATATTATTAGGGCAAACTAGTCAACATATTAAGGATGAACAGCTAAATCATTTAACTCGGCTTAAACCTTCTTTGTGCTTTATTTCACGTTTATATCACGTTATCGAAAGATGAAAATAGCGAACACTATTTCTTTGGCCCCAAGACATCTAAACATGAAAATATCGAACATTCAGAACAGCGAATTATTTCCCATGAAAAAAATTTGCTGCTTCGAAACACATACACACAACACAAGCACATCAAACAAACAGCAACCATACACATACACTTAAATTCCTACATCTAATGCTACACTAAACTAAACATACACGACTATCTACCCACTTATCTTAACCCAAACCCTAACCCTAAGGTCTGTCACTATCGCACACTCAACTAACCCACGCCCTAACCCTAACTCACTTAAACTGCCCCTAACCCTAAAGTCTGTCATTATCGCACACATGCCTAACCCGTGCCCATAACCCTAACTCACTTAACCCACCCCTAACCCTAACGTACAAACAATCGCACCCTTACCTGAACCCAATCCATAACTTTCCACCACAGCACTAAGAAAAGCGAAGCCACAGAAACGGCCAACCAAATTCTTTCCCGAGGAAAGAATTCGCTGTTCTGCAGCTTCGCTATTCTTAGCGTTCGCTGAATATTGTTCGACATCAGAACATTCGAAGTTTTAATACTTTGATGTTCTGATATAGACCCTTTATTTCATTATGTTGAAGGGTTTTTCTGTCTCTTCCATTGACAAATCCTATGCAGATCTTCTCAACAGGCCCTGGAGTAATGGTAGAACTGATGAGGTTGTCATTTACATTCAAGAAGTTGTCAAACACTATTAAAGTATGTGTCTGATAAATAATTATGGAAATCCCATTTCATAGACACTCACATCCAATCCCAGTCACTATTGATACAGCACATTCTGCTACAATAACATAGAATGGATTACCACACACATGTATTTTGTCACATTTGCACATCATTATGTTCCTTTTGGAGCCCACCTTACGCTTTTGTCCCTCACACTGATCTACATGTTATAAAAATATTTGAGAATTTAAGAATTAGAAAGTAATCTGATGAGTTGGTCTTTTCCAAGTTCATGCCATCCAGAGGATATGGTTCTCAAAATGAGAGTAATTCTGGAACAGCAATTTCAAACAAAAAAAAATGTATTATCATTCCTTTCAGTAAAAGCAATGTTCCTGCTAAATACCACATCAATAGCAACACCTTAAGTACACACTCAGTAGTAAGAGACCTGGGCACACAGGTTGACAGCAACCTTACTTTTGACCACCATGTCTACACAGTGGTAAGAAGGGCATTCTATATTGCTCATCTCATAAGTAAAGGCATTGCCTCCAGAAAAAAAAAGTTATTGCCTCCCTGCGCTCTTCCTTCATCAAGCCAATAATTGAGTACAATGCCCCTTTTAGTATGTATCCTTATAAGCAACTGCAGCAATTGGAAAAGCCACAAAGGTTCCTCACAAGGAAAATTCAAGGTCTTCGCCATCTATCCTATGGGGATTGTCTGAAATCACTGTCACTTTATTCTGTTTCATACAGATTACTCAGAGAGGATCTCTGCCTTGCATATAAGTCAATCTCTGACCCTGCGTTATTGGAAATGCTTTATATCTGAAATTCAAATGGTACAAGTGTTACTTGCTCTAAAGACCTTAACCTGGTATGTGACATTAATAAAACCTGCCGGAGGGACAGATTTGTCTTCCAAAGGTTACCACACCTTTGGAACAGACTTCCACTTCATGTCAAACAGAGCACCTCATTGGCCCTTTTCAAACGCAATCTGGATGATTGGATGGGTGACTGTAAATTCACCTGGGATGTTTCACTTGTATCCCTCTTGGACAGGGGCAATAGGTGCTGATCATGGAAATAAGGGTAAGAACTTGGCTAGGCTTGTAAGGGCCATGGGACCATTAGCCTATTAACTTCCTATGATCCCATGAACACAACAACTCAGAGCTGTAATTTCACATGCTGGCTGTACACCAATGGATGCGTTTTTAAGTAACTCTCCCGGGCCGCGATTGATTCTTTTCATCCCTGTTCAGACTATTAGAGTATATGTAAGTCAGAGGTTAGCACATGCATCTGATTAGCACTAGAATGATAAATATACCAAAAGTATTATGTATACAATTATAATGTTCACTGAAATAAATATGGCAAATATATGGAAAATTCAGTGAAGAATGTCCTTTTTTAAATGATAATAAAACTGCCCCTAACCTCTTGCCTTTTTTGATTTCAAGGAGGCAAGCTACACAAATCTTTGTGATTAGTCAACAGTGATTCACATTTCCATTTATGCGATCAACCAGTAAAATTATAAGTGCTTTGTATTTATTTCTGCATCCAGCCCCCCTCAAACCACCAGTATGACACTGTAAAATAAACATAACTTCATTTCTTTCATTCAAAGTACATCTCAAATCTCACTTACTCAACTCCTGGCTCTGTAAATGGGCTGCAACAGATTAGCACATCACTAGTCTTCAGACACATCCCTACTCACATCCTCCTCTTACCCGTACTGTAACTCACTCTCTCCCCACTTTGTTAAACTTATTCACCTTCTAATACTACCTTTGTCTTCTGTTTCTCAACTCTAGCTCTCTCACCACCATACCTCTTGTAAGACATAATTGCTGAATATTTTCTCAAATTTGAAATGTATTCTACATCTTTTGAAAATGTTGTAAAGACTATTGTATAGTATTGCTTTCTAAATATTAGTGTTACTCTGTCTGCTGCTGTTGTTTGTACAGTGGAGCCTTTTCCCCTAGACCTCTACTGGAAATGGGTCCTGTGTCCAGTCAGAGTTTCCCAATAAACAAAATAAATAAATAAACAAATAAGCAAACAAATACATAAATAAATTGGTGCTAAGTTATCATCTGCAGACGAAACAATAAAATGAGTTATTTTTATCTAATCTTCAAACTTTGTGGCTTTTACTGTGGGCCTGTTATGCATGGATGCCATACATTTAGAATGGAAAGTATGTCAAACTAGATATGATTTAAGCTTCATCTATAAAATGAACTCTATTATAATGCTGTATATAACACTATAAAATAAATATAAATATATATATATATATATATATATATATATATATATATATATATATATATATATATATCTGTTTTATACATTGATATGTGTATTTGTATCATGAATACAATAAATAAAATAATAGTGCTGGAAAGTGTTTTTCTAAATTCATCATGCAGTATGTATTTTAAACTTAAGGACAACATTGCATGATGATGGGACATGCCAGTGTAGTGTTTTTGAGAAAAACATCTGTGCTATCACATAAGGTAATGAATAATAATAATGGAAGGATATTTGGACTTTGTGATTTTAACTGCTAACATTCCACAGCTTCTCACTGTGCTGACATCATAATGATTCTGATGTCACTGTGGAACTTACTGCAACATTCTACACTGCGACATACTTTCTAGTGTGATTCTTGCAGAGGTAGAATTGAACATGATTTTAACGTGTGATAAGATAGAGAACCATCCCATGTTTTTTCTTCATTAAAGACTTCATTCAAGAGATATGCCATGCAACTGAGGAAATCAACACAATTCTTCACCTGGTACATCCGTCCCAATGTTAATAGGGTATGAAAAAAGTTAACTCTGTTTTCAACAGGTTTTAGGCCTCAGTTAGGTCTCAGGTATCATTTGGTACAAAACCGTTGGACATTACTGATCTTTAATGATTATTAGATATTATTTCTCCGACTCCATGTAATCATAATATCTCTGTATATGGCTATTGTTCGTTTCATACTGATTATGACGCATTTCATCTACTTAGATGGATAATTACATTTAAAGTAGATGCCATGTACTGACATGCATGAGTATTTAGACCGTGTTCTACTACTTGTTGTAAAGTGTGTGCATTTTAAAATGTGATATAAAGTCTTAGACCTATAGACAGTTTTAATTAAAATCAGTTGTCTGTGTGGCTTTTTTCTCACTTTAAATACACTAACAAAGAGGTGTTTTCTTCACTATCCTGTTTTCACGACAGTTTCTACACATTATCAAGAAACACAGTGCCAACATGGAGGAAGGGGAAACTGCAGTAGAATTTCAAGCACTCTTAAGTAAGTGAAAGGCTGGATAATCTTGGTCAAAAGCAGATTATGACAGCAAAAAATCTTGGACAAAAGCAAATTATGACAGCAAAAAAAAAAAGACACTTTATTCAGCTGTTTATATTTTTCTAATTTGTGTTTCTTCCTACTACTCTATTTCATCTTGCTTTGTTTTTTCCTGCTACTTGCTGCCTGTTTGCTAAAGTGTTCAACTGCATCTTTTCTGTTGCATTTATTACTGCTTGTTTATAGCCTGCCTAAATTGTTAAGTGTTATTCTTAAGTGTTATTCTAAGCTCTTAGTTTTGGTTTAAGGACTTGGGCTTTAGGCCCACTCCTTAGCTCTCCCTGGCCTTTCTCCCTCAGATCCTGACAAATATGGATAGACAATTTCCTTCAGTTTCTCCTGCCAGTCTGGTTGATATGGGCATCCTGAGACAGTGTAGCAACTGCCTCATGTACACGGACAACCATCTACTAGTACCAGCTAGGAACACAATCTGTGAGAGATGCAATTGCATTAGGAACCTAGAGTCCAAGCTCTCTCACCCTCAAGCCAATATATCTGGCACTAAAAAGGTTGTCAGCACAATCACAACACCTCAAACACCACCCACAGCTACACAACACACACCTACATATGCGGAGGTCCTCCACATAAACATACCCAAACAAAGGAGACGTCTGAGGCAAAAACACACGCGATCTCCACAGCCCTCCACACCATATACCATGCATAGTCCACACACCTGTGCCTCACAACCACTAAGGATTCACCATAAATGCAACATACTAGTCATAGGAGACTCCATTGTGAGACACACAGATGTGCCTCTCACTAGGTTGGATAAGGAGAAAGTCACAGTTAGCTGTCTGTCAGGTGCCAGAATCCACCATATAACCCATGCACTCAAGTTACTGTTATAACTCTGTCATAGTCCATGTTGGTATGAATGACTTGAGATGTACCTCTTTGGACTATATGAAGAGAGACATGATTGAGCTCGCTGATTATGTGTAAGCAGGTATGTCCCTAGCCTTAAGCAGCATTCTGCCATCACCCAGAATGATGCCTCAATACAAACAGAAAATTATTGATTTTAACAATTGGCTTAGTTTCTGGTGTCATTCCAGGGGGATCCAGTACCTGACAGCCTGGGAAGATATGATTGACAGACCACAATGCTTTGCCAGAGATGGCCTGCATCTGTCTCACCTGGGCTTCTGGCAAAGGCTCTTGCCTCACCTATAGTGCCTTTTTTAGGAAAAGTGATGAAGTTAAAACTACCAACATAAAAATTTCAACAAAACACAAATTAAAGGTCATGCTGCTAAATGCTAGGAGTCTAAACATGAAACTGCACTCATTGCAAGCATTCCTAACCATGGAAAATGCTGACATCTGTGCAGTCACAGAAACCTGGTTCAAAGCTAATGAGAGCACCCCAGCATTATCTTGTTACTCATCCTATCATACATTCAGACCCCAGACTGTGGGCAGTAAAGCCAAAGGAGGTGGAGTTTCAATATACATTAAAGACATACACACCTCCAGACTGGTCAGACAGTATGATACACAGGAGACACTCCAGGTGAAGTTAGCTATTGACAAGACCCCTATTCAAATCATAGCTAGCTAGCAGCCCCCAAATCAGACTAAAGATGCCCAATCCGCCTATTTGGACCTGTTTGAATCTATCAAGATTCAACTCTTTACCCTGATCCTGGGTGACTTTAACTTCCCAAACATAGACTGGAAGAACTACACATGCCAGAACACAAATGCCCAGAGATTCCTTGATTTTGCAATGCAAATGCCTTGGAACAGGTAGTCGATACCCTCACAAGGGGTGATAATATGTTGGACTTGGTATTAACCAACATGAGTAACCATTGCAGCATCCCTATAGTATCATCCTCCATGATAAGATCCGACCACAAAGTGGTCACTTTCAAAGTCACCATATCCCCCAACCCCCCTATAGCTAGGATCAGACATAAAAACTTCTCCAAGGCTGATTACAGCCTCCTGAGGGATGGTATAAACAGCTTCACAGCCCCTTCCCCTTCAGTAGGAACTGGTACCAATATCCAAAACTATACAAAATCACTATACAAGCATTTACATAGATGCATGAAATCAGGAATACCTGACAGGACTAAGTCATCCTCTGCAAGGAAGAATAAACGTGTCTGGTGGACATCTGCAGTAAATAAACTCTATAATAAAAGGAAAAAAAATTGCTGTCCAAGACCAAAAAGGAGCAGATGTCCAGTTGGAAGCAATGTCTCCTTAGCCTGAACAAGCAAATAAGAGCACTAGTGAAATCTTCCAAAGCAAACTTCGAGTCCAAATTGGCCACATCTACTAGAGATAATCATAAGGCCTTCTTCATATATGTCCGCAACCTCAAAGGAAGTGCCCAAATCTGTTCAGAACTGATGGTCAAGGACACCACATATACAAATGCCATAGATATAGCAAACTTGCTGGCTGACAGGTTCAACAAAAACATTACCCCTCTGTCGCCCTATCTGTAAATCAGGACATCCCCAGTACCTGCCCCCTTTCCCTTATATCTAGGGAACAGGTCATCACTGCTCTCTCAAAGGCAAAAAATAAGCCTCCATGGGACCCAATAACACCCCAGGCTGCATCCTACGTGAACTCAGGCAGGAACCTGCAGCACCATTAGGCACCCTATTCAACCAAAGCCTGAGTACTGACTTCATCCCAGCTGAGTGGAGGACAGCCACTGTCATCCCTTTACACAAAGGTGGAGTATCCAGCAATCTGGGAAATTATAGACCCATCAGCCTAACTAGCCTGATCTGCAAGGCCACTGAATGGATTATCATGGACCTCATTAACACGGACATTGATAACCTCCAAACACTTGATCCCACACAATTTGGCTTCGTCAAGGGGAGGTCATGTCTGCTAAATTTGGCTGACTTCTTTGAGACAGTCACCAAAGCCATGGATGAGGGGAAGACGGTTACCTTGACCTGGCCAAAGCCTTTGACACTATTCCCCACTCGAGCATAATAAATAAACTCTCTCAATTAGGCATCAACCCATATGTTACCAGATGGGTAGAAAACTGGCTCACTGATAGAACCCACGTAGTCAAAATAGGGGAAGCCACCTCAAGCAGTAGACCCGTAACAAGTGGCATACCCCAGGGTTCGGTCTTGGGGCCTCTGTTATTTGGGATATACTTTTCTGAGGTGCAGACCAAAACCAGTGGGCTATGTCTAACCAAGTTTGCAGATGACTGCAAGCTGGGTGCTGTCATCAATTCCCCTAGTGATGTGGACATCCTCCAAGAGGATCTCACCCAAACAAATGACTGGTGCCAGAAACATGTCCTCAAGCTGAATACCAAAAAATGTATCATCATCCCCTTTGGGGAGAGTGACATCCTCACAAATTATCACATTTATAACAACATTCTAAGCACTCAATCAGTTGTGAGGAATTTGGGCACCCAGGTTGATAACAACCTGGCTTTTGACTACCATGTTCCTTCCGTGGTGCAGAAAGCTTTCTACATGGCCCACCTCATCCAGGGACATGGAGGTCATAACATCCCTGTATTCTTCCCTTATAAGGCCAATAATTGAGTACAACTCACCTTTCGGCATGTACCTCGCAAAGCACATGCAGCAGCTGGAGAGACCACAGAGGTTCCTCACCAGGAGAATCTAGGGCTTCAAACATCTACCATACACAGATAGGCTAAAAGCCCTATCCCTCTACTCAGTTTCATACAGACTCCTCAGAGGTGACCTCTGTTTGGCATACAAGGTGATCATGGACTCCACCTTGATGGGACTGCTGCATATCCACAAGTCAAGTTCCACTCAAGTAACCTGCATGAGTGGCCTTAACCTGGCCTGTAACATCAACAAGGCTTGCTAGAGGGACAGATTTGTGTCCCAGAGACTCCCTCATCTATGGAACAGACACCCTCGCCACATCAAGCAGAGTACCTCTTTACCCCTTTTTAAGTGTAACCTGGATAACTGCATGGGAAACATAAAATATACCCCTGGGATTCCAGCCATGTCCATGCTGGACTGGGGCATTGGGTGCTGATTTGTCTAAGCATTGACTAGGCTTATAAGGGCCTCAGGGCCAATAGCTTAGTAACATCCTATGATCCTATGATAAATGATGTCTACAGTGGGGGAAAGGGTGGGAGGGGTTACTCATCAGTGCTGTAATGGCTAACCTTTAATATCTCTTCAAATGGCAGTGGCAAAGAGCTTTGTTAACCAATGTAGAAATCTGATTCAGCTGATGTATTTTCAGATTCAGCCTGAGGAGTAATAATAAGAAAAGTCAACATACAGAACTGCACTGTTGGAGAAACAGTGCAATTTCAAAACATGTAGATAGACAAATGGAATTGGATAATGTATTATTCATTTAAAATTAATAAATCAGATAATACTGTGAGTATGCAGCACAGACAACTGTAGTGGAGATTGTAAACAAAAGTGGTAAATCTACAGTGTTTGTAGGCTGCATAATTAAGTTATGAAGAAATAAATGGGGGGGGGAGCATAAAGGGCTGATGGAGGGAAAGACAACAGACTACATTGTAGTACAGGAATAGAGACAAGGCAACTATAGAGACAAATAGTCTGCAGGATATAGCAGTAGAGTGGATATTTAGAAGTCAGTGGATGAGGTACTTGAGCAACGTGTAGTGGACAGAGTAGTTGTTAAGGTTTTCCTGCAATCATTTACAGGTAGCTTGTTTAACCAGCATTTTATTTAGATGGGTTCTTAATTCTGAAAAGGTGAATTTGATTTTAGATTTGTTGGTAATGCCTCCCACGTCAGTGGGACCATAACTGACACTCAGTGGTTTGAGGTATGAAGTACATTACTGAGGCATTTAGGCAGAAATAGGATTGTGTGTGTGTGTGTGTGTGTGTGTGTGTGTGTGTGTGTGTGTGTGTGTGTGTGTGTGTGTGTGTGTGTGTGTGTGTAGTCCAGAAAAGTCTGCATGACAGGTGTCAAAAAATTGCATTACAACAAATCTAGAAATTTCTTGAAGAACTTAATATAGATTCCTTGCATGTGGAAAATCTATGTGAGAAAGGTATAAGAAAAGTTTTGGAAATTCAGGGATACAAACTGGTGTCACCACTAGGGAGGTAAGCCTATTACTCCTAAGTTCAAGTACTTGCTAAGAAAGAGTTCTTGTTACTCACTGCAGTAATAGAGACCCAGTCTCTACAAGGAATGCACAAAAGTGAGGTTATTCATGCAGTGTCCCAAGATGATGTAACATCTGTGACACAAACCTTATGAAGAAAGATTATATTCAACTGAGGAAGGACAGAGAGAGTAAAAGATAAAACACAGACATTCAAAGACCATAAGGAAACTGGTGAAGGTGAGGATGGCAGCATATCTAGGAAACGGAATTCCACATAAACAAGGAACAAAATTTTAAAAATTGAGACAGAAGATGACTTAGATAGATGCATGGAAGTGTATTTCCTTGAGAGGTGGGAAGATGCATGGAACAGCCTGCCACATAAGGCAGTGAATTCAGTAACACTAAAATAATTCACTGTGATATGTGAGAAATATTAAATATGTCACAGAAATGAGGATAAGTAAGTTAAATACAAGTATATTATCATGGCAGTTTTCCATAAGTCAGAATAAAGGAATTATTAAGTGACCTGAGTATGTATATATCATCAGTTTCACAGTTGCTTTTCTTCTTACACTTTCTATGTGGCTACATCTGCTTGAATCTAAGTCCTACTACACTCATCTTAAATTGATTCTTTTCCACAGTGAAGAGCCTCTGATGTCAGTTAAGTCCTATTATGCACTGTCTCTGATCTGATTTCTTTCCACAACAAAAGGTCTCTGAAGTCAATTTAGTCCCCATACCCAATAGTTGTACCCTGACTGCTTTCTGCAATAAAGGACCTCTGGGGTCAGGTAAGTCCCTCTGTGCACCAGCTCCATGCTTTTTGCTTTCTATAACAAAGGGCCTCCAACATCAAGTAAGCAGTGCTACTAACTAGCTCTAAAACTAATTGCATTCTACAGTGAAGGGTCTCTGATGTCAGGTATGTCCCACTATCTACTAGCTATAAAATTATTGCTTTCTGCAACCAAGGGCCTCTGAAGTCAGGTAACTCCCACTATCCTTCAGCTCTATTTATTTATTTATTTATTTATTTCAGTTTGATGACCGGGAAAGTCCACTGGGCCAAAAAAGAATCCATTTTCAGTTGAGGCTCAGGGAGAAAAACTCCAGTAACAACGACTAACATATTAGTATATACATATACAAATCAAAGAAGTCATGCAGCTTTATGCAGCATTCTACAGTAAAAAAGTTCTACAATCTACAATAAAAACAAAATCTAGCAACTGTACAGTCTAAGCGTCAACAGTGAATCACAACTGAAATTTTACATTCCACAATAACAGTAGTAAAAATCTAGCAACAGAGCAGTCTAAGGGTCATTAACAGTGAATTACATTTGAGGAAGAGAAATTGCTGGAAATAAACTATTAACAAAATTTGGAGGTTAAACTGAATACTTTCAGCAACCAAGGCTCTCCAAGTTTAGGTAAGTCCCAGTATGCACAAGCTCTGAACTGTCCGCCTTCTGCAACCAAGGATCTTGAGGTCAGGTAAGTCCCTCTACCCACAAGTTCTAAACTGATTACTTTGTGCAACCAAGGGTCTCTGAGATCAGGTACATCACTCTGTGCACCACCAGCAAACCTATTGCTTTCTGTAGCAAAGGACCTGTAAGATCAGGTAAGCGCTGCTAGTAATGAGGAATAAGCTCATTGCTTTCTGCAATGAAGGACCCCATTTCTCAGTTCATGAAATAAATATTGTTTCAGTCTTTGATGTTAGCCAAAAGTGCTTGTCACAGCACCCACAATGTGCCTAGAACTGACTCATTTTGTAATTCACATGGAGTTGCATGTATTGGTAGCATGTCTAAATACGATTGTAAATTATTTTTTTTATTAGACCTGTTGCTCTAATGCTATTGAAACTGTCTAAGTATCTTTCTTCCACATTGCTCTGCAAATCCTGGTATCTTATGACCGAGTCTCTCTGTATGAAAGATACTGTAATCACAGGGTGAAGCAATTTCAATGATCAATGCTACTTTTTTTCAGGGTCTACTGTATCTTGTTTTCTCGCATCTGTGTTTTGAGCTATTGGTAATGGATGATCCCATGTGATATAAACTTTATCATTCCCTATAATGTTTTGCGACATGTTTCCAATGATTCTCAGCTATTTCTGTATTGTAATGTTTGCATAATCCCAAATACAGCAGTCTTGCCACATTATTGCACCTTTCAGTATACAGACCCTCTGCCATGAGTGTATCACACCTAGCAAAAAGATGTGCAACTGTTTCCAGTTCTGTTTTACAGAACCTGTGTTTATCTGTTTTTCCCACCTTTTCATGGACTTTGTAAACCAAATATAGAGTCCAGTATCCTGGGCTGCCATAATTAGCTGTCTTTTGATTTCAATTCACTTCTCCTTAACCATTCCTGTGTCAAAGCTTAGTCAACATGAAGTTGTTCCAGAAGTTCTCTGTACTTCCCAATATATTTATGAATTTTTCAATGTTCTTTCCTTCTCATCTGATCCTTTTCCTTGTATTCTTTCTTTTGTTTTTTTTTTTTTTTGCCACATTCAGTTGCTGTCTGATTTTTCTCTACTTCTAGTTTGATTTCCATTCCTGCTTGATACCAAAATACATTTGTTAAACTAAGCAAAGATGCCATCTTACATTTCTTATCCTCGTGTTTTAGAAACTTCACAGTATCTAGATCTGATGAAGTCAGCAGATAGGTATGCAATCCTGCAATTGCAGATTAATGCATGTAATAATTTTTGGGTCTATATTAGCCCCACGAAAGACATATTCATCGAATACGTCTTCAGCGAACACCAGCCATCGAAATTCACTTCAGCGAACCGCGGAATTATTCCCATGGTTCACAAACACTTGGCCATCACCTCAGTTTTGGCCTTTTCTCTACCATAGTGCAATCTCGGAGTTGGTATACACACACATATATATATTTATATATATATATATATATATATATATATATATATATATATATTGGGTGGATTTGATTTAATCCATTGTGTGTTCCGGACACCTGGTGGGTAAGTGTTTGCAAACTGTAGGAAAAATTCAGTGGTTCTCTGAAGTGAATTTGGTGGCTGGTGTTTGCTGAAGACGTATTCGATGAATATGTCTTTTGCGGAATTAATATAGACCCATAATTTTCTAGGGGACCAATACCCACTTCAGAGTGAGAATCTTGGTTAGACACTGATTTTTGTACATCATTTGATAAGCATGAAGCATCTTTCTTGTTTTCATGTCCAAGTGATCCAATACTTTTTGGGAGAAGTCAGTAACCCCAACACTGTAAGTTAGAAAAGGAAGAGCAAATTGATTTATAGCTTGATCTTTATTCATAGATGTCAAAGCAGTCTTCTGAAGTATTCCTTTCTGAGCTTTACTGTTATTTGTTGATATTTTATTGCTGATCCTTCATCTGTTCCCAGATATGTATATGCTCCCTCCTGCTCAAGTTCCTTTATATCACATTTCTGTTTCAGGTTGATATTTTCTTGGCACTGAAGCTTTTCTGTTTTCAATGTTGCTTCTGCACATTTGTCAATATGTCATTCTTATATAATTTGAGAAAATTTTAGTCATTTGTAGATGTGCTTTCATATCCTCATCTGATGAAATATATAGTTTTAAGTCATCCACAAAAAGGAGATGGTAAGTATTTCAAAAAGGTTTGTTTCTGGGAGAATAATTATAACCATAGCTTAATCAATTAAGGAATTTGTTTAATGGGTCAGGGCAAGACAAAACAGCAGCAGTGGCTAAGAAGCACCTTGGAATATCCCCCTTTCAATTTTTATCCCTGTGATAATAATTTGCCCTTTGTCATGGCTCATCTGCAAAGTAGTTTGGCATTATTTTATGGTCACTGTAATGTAACTTATCAATGTAGGGTATATCTTATACATCTGCAAGCATTCCTTTAGCCATGAATGTAGGATGCTGTCATTTTTGTTGTAATCTATCCATGCCATACTTAAATTCTTTCCCTGGTCACAACTCTCTCTTATAGCTTGATTTTGCAAGAAATGTTCCTTTGTTACATATGACTTTCTTTTGTTACCCTTTTGTTCAATTGTTATAATTGATTTTTTTTCTAAATGACTATAAACTCTATATAATTTGTATATTGTCAGTAGTCACACTGCTTACATATTTGCTCTTAAGGAGGAGTATCATTTTTCCTGTTGTTAACTATACTGGTGACTGCACAGGATGAGCATGTAAGTAATTCTTACTCAGGCTAAATCTTTGTGTAAAGCTGTTACTTTTAGCCACAAGTTACATGCTGTAGCTGGCCCTGGGGATTTCCACTTACGAGCTTTTCTAAACTTTGTCTCAATTTCTCTATCCATTACTTCATTCCATTCAATATCCTCTACATTAAACTTCTTTGCTGTTTATTTTAATTATTCTGTCTGTTCAGCATCTTTGCTATGTTGAACAGAGTCTTCATAAGTGCTTCTCAAAAATGTGCCTATTTCTTCTTCTTTTTTTTTTTTTGCTTGTGTTTCTATTTCTTTTACTTTGCTTCTCAATTCTCCATAAAACCTTTTGAGGTCATCATTTAAGTGCTTATTGTGTCCTTTTCTTTCATATATTTTTGCATACTTTTTTAGTTTTTCTGCCTGAGCTGGTATTCTTAGTTTATCATTGGCAATAGTCTATGATAAATCCTGGTTTGCTTAGATACTGTGCATTACTTTTGCCACACCTGTCTTTATAAGTATTTGATTATTTGTTCCCTTTTTTATATTCTTCTAACAGAGATACGTCTAAATTGCTTTATATTTTCCTGTTGTATGCTTCCATGATGACATTTTATGTATTACCTTCCTTCCCTTAGTTACCCTATGTTTTTTGGCAACACTTTATTTTTATTTTATTTTATTTTATTTTACATTTGTTGACCGGGCTAGTCTAACTGGATATATTTCCATTTTCAGTAGAGGCCCGGGGACAAAAGCTCCAACATAGTATAAACAGTATTATGTAATTATATAACAAAAACAAGTACAAGTACAAAAAAAAAATAATAATAATAAGAGGTATATACAATCAAAAGAAGGCATACTCAAAGTAAAAATACAAGTAGGTCAATAATATAACAGTTGTGAGATTGTTTGATAAGCGAGATACACTATAGTTCATTGTTGGTTAACATAAACACTTGTGGTTATAAGTTTTCGGAGACCAGATATTAGCATACAGAGGGGTATATAGAGTGAGATGTAGAACCACAGGCAGTAAAAAGAAAAAAGGAAAGGTGGTTAATTAATTAATTAATTAATTAATTAATTAATCAGGGTTAGTGCAGGGACATAACCAGTGTGATTTTAGGTGGATTTTGAGTTTTTGCTTAAAGAGTGACAGTGATGGAAGTAGAGTTAGATTAGTAGGTAGAAGGTTCCAGTGTTTCCCAACAGTATTGGAGAAAACGCTGTCGCCTGACAAGTTATTGGACTTACTTATACTAGCAAGTAATTTACCTGAAGAGCGTAGAGAAATCAGATTATTATAAGGGGTAATGAGGTTAGCGAGAACTGGAGTATTATTAGGTTGGTAAAAGATTTTGTGAGCAATGGTGAGTTGGGAAAAAGTTAGCATGTTAGGGAGTTCAAGCCAGTCAAGCTGCTTAAGATTCAGACAGTGGTGTGTTTGAAATGCATTGCCAGTGGCAAACCTGGCAATATTGTTATAGGAGTAAGATAGTTTGAGAAGATTATTTTTTTTTAGATGAGTATAAATAGGAGAAGCATAGAGAAGAGTTGAGATTAAGTGAGAGTGGGCAATGGTGGTTCTAGCTAGAGGAGTTAGGAAGGGTTTGATTCTGTATAAGGAGCCAATTTTTCTGTTCACTGCTTGAATGGTGTTATTTATATGCATATCAAAGTTGAGGTTGTTATCAATTGTGACTCCTAATAGTTTGGTAGTTTCTTCGGGAGAGATAAGGGTACCGTTGTTAGATATAATAGAGAAATCAATAGGAGAGGACCTACTGGTGGGTGCAAAGAGTAGAAGCTTGTTTTTTTTGGCATTCAAAAGAAGGCAGCGTTTTAGGAACCAGTCTTCTACTAAGTTAAATACTTTTTGAGTTAGATAGAGTAGTTCAGATGTGGAGTTAGCAGAACATATAAGTGTGGAATCATCGGCATATTGAATGCAGGTAGCTTCAGGGACTGCTATGTGAAGGTTGTTGATGAATAAAGAAAAGAGAAGAGGTCCTAAAATGGAGCCCTGGGGGACTCCAATGGTGACTGGTAGGAGGGATGATAGTTTATTTTCCCAGAGAACTGCCTGTTGCCTATTGTTAAGGTAAGACTTGAACCATTGTATAACTGGGGGATCTAGAGCAAGAAGTTCAAGAGTATTTATAAGTAGGGGATGATTAACCATATCAAAAGCCTTTGAAAGGTCGATGAAGAGAGCAGAAGAGAGGATGTTGTTATTACGGTTCTTATTAGTGGTGTCAGTGAAAGATAGTAGAGCAGTGGTAGTGCTATGAAATGGCCTAAAGCCATGCTGGCATGTAGGCAGAATATTGTGTTTAGTTAGGTGGTTGAGTAACTGATGGTGAATGCATTTTCCATGACTTTAGCTAAGGGTGATAGGAGAGCTATTGGTCTGTAATTAGAGTAGTCGTTGGATTTACCACCTTTATGTAGGGGGATGATGTGGGAGATTTTCCAGCTGTCTGGAATGATGCCTTCATTAATGGTTCTATTGAGAAGGATGGATATGGGAAAGGCAATAACTTTCACTGCTATTTGCAAATACTCAGAAGGTAACTGGTCAGCTGAAGGAGTACAAGGCTTAAGCTTTTGTAGGATTTTGTAGATGAAAGTTGTTGAAATAGGATGAAATCTAAAAGTTGGTAGAGATCCAGCTGTAGAAGAAGGGAGCCTCATGTTATCAGTGGAAAGCTGACTAGCTAGGGACTGTATGGTCTCTGTGAAATAGGTGTTGAAGTTGTTGGCTATTTGAAGTGGAGTGTTATGATCAGCATCATGAGGGGATGGTGTGCTAGAGTGACCAGGTTTGAGGAGTGTATTGATGTTAGTCCAAAATTTCTGAGGCTGCTTGTAGTGTGTTTGTTGTAGCTTACTATAGTAGTTCTTTTTGTCAGAGAGTATAGCCTTTTTAGTTATGTTTCTCAGCTGTCTAAAGGTTTGTCTTTCAGGGGAGGTTCTGTTAGTTCTCCAATTGTGCCAAGCTTTAGTTCTAAGTAGGATTTTTTGTCAAGTCTCTTTTGTTAGCCAGGGGGCTGGTTTGGATTTTATTCTAATTGATTGTTTAGGTGCATGCTCATCTAGGATTGCAAGAAATTTAGAGTTAAAATATTTGACAGCTTCATCTAGTGGGAGTATTTTTATAGGTTTCCAGTCACAAGCTTTGAGTTCATTTTGGAAGAGTACAGGGTTAAAGTGTTTCTTTGTTCGTGTTATCCTATAGGCTGGAGTGATAGAGATATCATTCTTTTGTCTTATTCTATAAGTTAGCATATGATCACTTAGATCATCTGGTAAGGTACCTACATTATAAGTATGTGGGTCTTTATAAGTATCCAGTCTAAGGTGCTCTCTTTATTGGTTGGTTTGTTGATTCTGGTCGTTAAGTTGATAGTTTGAATAAAACCATGGAGATTAATATGTGTGGAAGGGTTAGTGGTATTAATGGTTTTCCAGTCAGTGTTAAAGTCACCTAGTACTATTGTTTCTTGAGGGTAAGTTGAGGACACCCAGCTAAGAATATCTTCTATTATAGTGTTGTTATTACCAGTGGGTAGGTAGATACAGATCACATAGTGGGATTTGTTTGGGTTGATTTGCAGTTTGGAGATTAGGACTTCAGCCTTATTGTGCAAGGGTGGGTTTTCAGTTATAGAGGAGATCTGTAGTCCATTTTTGTAGAGGAGTGCGACTCCCCCGCCCTTACGTTTTAAGCGGTCTTGTCTCAATATGTTATAGCCCAGTTATTAGTTTAGCTGCACACTACTTCTGCTATATCACATGATTTTTTCCTAAATAGTCCTGATTACTGTGTTCATCTGTTTTTACCAGACCCAAAATGTCAGATGTCAGTTTATTGGTCTATAGTTTAGAATGGCTTTCAGGTTCACTCTTTAGAAAGAGTATAGTTTTTCTTGTTGTTAACCAGGGTGGGATCTGTTTGGGAGTGCATATAAGTAATACTTAGGGGTAAATTGTTGTATACAGATAATAATAATACTTTCAGCCAGAAGTTTGGTATAGCCTCTCAGCCTGGGGTATTCGAGTTAGGAGCTTTTCTTGATTTTGTCTCGATTTCTCTGGCCATTACTTCATCCTATTTTATAACTTAAAGATCACAATTCCTTACTATTTCTTTTAATTCTTCTGTATATCTAGTCTGTATTTTTGTTATGTTGAATAGAGTCTTCTTACATACTTCTCCAAAAGGTGCCTATTTCTTTTTTTGGTGGCATTTCTATTCCTTTTACTTTGTTTCATAATTCTCTGTAAAACTTTTTGGGTCATCAATGAACTTCTATTTTTATGCTTTTCCTTCATATTTATCTGCATACCTTCTAAGTTTTTCTACCTGTGCTGATATTTTTCATTTACTATTGGCAATACTGTATGATAAATCCTGGTCTGCTTTGATACTGTGCATTACTTTTAATGCCTCTATCATTCTTTATTTTTCATTATTTTTAATGATCTGCTCCCTTTTCTACATTCTTCTAACATTGATACTTCCTGTCTTGCTTTATAGTTTTCTCTATCTGATATTTCTATATTCACATTTGATTATTTTTCCTTTACTTTGTTACTTTACTTTTAATGGCAACACTTTATCCATTATGCAATTGTCTGCACAATAATATATTCTATTTATTTTTGTAATATCATGTGAATTCCTCTTAATATTCATAATTACTGTGTTAGTCTGTTTTAGACTGCGGTGGTGGTGCTGCGGTAGCATTGTCGCCTCACAGTAAGACGTTGTCCTGTTTGAGTCTCAGCTAGAGCGTCTTCTGTGTGGAGACATTCGTAAATGAGTGTACCTTCGTTGAAGGTTGTGCATCAGGGCTGGCAACTCGGCACGTAAAAATCTACTGCCAATCATTAGCGGACCTGAGTTTCACTGTGGCGACCCCTAACCGGGAAAAGCCGAAAGACACAACAACAACTATGTTAGTCTGTTTTACTAATTTTCTAACATCGTTGGCCTTATTTTCTACCTGTAATCTCCTTTCATCTGTCTTAATATACTTATTCATCTCAATAAAGTCAAGCAGGTCTACTCTTAAATCACTTTCTTCTGGAAGAGAGCATATTCTTTGCTGTCTGCTTCCTGTGAGTATTCTCCAGAAAGTTTCAGAACATCTTCCTGTGTCATGTCCTATTCAAATGGACCTTGCTTCATTTGTTGCTACTTCATATGGGAACTTATTGGCACACCACTCCACAACATTACCCAAGTCAGAATTGCCATTGTTTTCATCTCCTTCCCTTAATGTGCAAATCAACTGTACTTTTGTACTGGTCTCCTCCAGAAGGCTCTAGAGCATCATCATGTGGAAAATCGTCTTCAGATGCCTCCTTGCTCCATTCGCAGCTCTTCAATCTGTGGACCTATTATTCCATCATGCAGTGACATTTCCTGTGTTGGATTCTACACCCAAATGCTTCACAGGTAATACATAACTTCAATTTCTATATGTTTAACTTCTAACTTACTGATCCTCTTGTCTACAGTCCCCCCTGTGTTTTCTTATTTTTTGCATTGTGAAAAATTCCATATCTGCGTGCCTTTGCCTGCATTTCTCTTCTAATATATTTGGAGCTGCACTTTTACTTTGATAAGTTTGGCTTTCTCCATTGCATATGCATGGCACAATGCCAGGTCTCATTTTTCTTTTCTTGTCCATGTTTCTTTTTTATACATTTCAAAACATTCTGGATTTTCTTCTTGCTTCTTCTGTTGCTTATTTTTCCAAGCTGGCACACTATTTCTTTGCTTATATATTGCTTTTGTTGATCCATTCTATTAAAAAACATGCATTTTTGCTTGTAGCTTTCAACAGTTTTTCCTTGTGCAAGTATTTGCCTTTCCTCTAATTTTTTGCTGAATCTTACTGAATATTTCCATCTGGGAATTCGGTGTTTCCTGTATAATATAAACAATAGATGATTTCTTCCTTATCCTCAATAATCCACTTTGTTCATAGGTTCATAGGTGTGTAGTAGGCTAATGGCCCTGGAGCCTTTACAAGCCTAGCCCATTGGATTACCCTAGCATCGTGCCACCCGACCTTAGTGCTCAGTGCCTCTGTCGAGTAGAGCCACTGGAGTGATTCTCAGGGTGAATTTTCTATTTCCCATCCACTCATCAAGATTTCTCTTGAAGAGGGCCATTGAGGTGCTCAGTTTGACATTCATGGGAAGTCTATTCCATAGGATGGGCAGTCTCTGAATTATGAACCTGGCCCTCCAGCATGTTCTGTTGATTGTGGTAATGAGGTTGAAGTCTCTGGGGCATGTGGTGTGGAGGGATTGGGATTTCTTTAGATGTAGCATTTCTAACAGAGCTGGATTGCCTCTAAGTAGGCGATATGAGACAGAGAATAGTTGGAGTTTTTTGAGTCTGTCCATACAGGACAAGTGTTTAAGACCTAAGATCTCTTTGTAAAGTACTTTTGTGGCCTCTCCAGTTGTTGCAGGTGTCTAGTGAGGTACATGCCAAATAGGGAATTGTACTCGATGATTGGTCTAAGAGGAAAGAGTAGAGGGAGATAATGACCTCTTTCTTCCTGGATGCAAAACCATTTGTAATGAGATGTGCCACATAGAAGGACTTTCTGGCCACAGTGGCAATATGGTGGTCAAAAGAGAGGTTGCTGTCAAACTGTGTTCCCAGATCTCTTATAACACCTTCTGTGTTCAGTGGACTACCATCGCTGTGGTAATTCATGGAAACTGGGTTTTTCCCAAAGGGGATGACAACACATTTTTTGGCATTGAGCTTAAGGCCATGGTTCTGACACCAGTCAGTCTCAGTGAGGCCTTTCTGTAGGATCTCAACATCACTTGGAGAGTTAATAATAGCTCCCAACTTGCAATCATCTGTGAACTTTGTCAGCCAGAGTCTCTTTGTATTGGCCTGGACTCCAGTGAAGTAGATACCAAACAGGAGAGGACTCAGGACCAAAACCTGTGGGACTCCTCTTGTGACTGGTCAGCAGTTGAGTCATAGGCCCATAGGTTCACAGGTTCATAGGTTCATAGGTTGGTACTAGACTATCGGCCCTAGGGCCTATACAAGCCTAGCCATAACAATTCTCTGGCTATTTCTTCCCACAATATTACTTCCCTGGACCCCTGTCCAGCTACTTTCACACTGTGGGTTCTATCTGTGAGATAGTTTGCAACCCACCTAGTGATATAGGGGTTGATGCCTAGCTTAGTCAGTTTTTCTATGATTCCTGAGTGGGGAATGGTATCAAAGGCCTTGGCCATATCAAGGTAGGCTGTATGAGCCACCTTGCCTTCATCCACAGCTCTGGTGACTGACTCAAAGAAGTCAACCAGGTTGAGCAGGCATGATCTACCCTTCACAAAACCAAACTGTGTGGGATCCAGAGTTTGGATATTCCCTATATCCTTGTTTATTAGGTCCATGATGATGCATTCCATAGTTTTGCATATCAGATTCGTCAGGCTAATGGGGCAATAGTTCCCAGGGTCTATAGTCGCTCCTCCTTTGTGGAGAGAGATGGCTGTAGCAATTCTGTTTTCATAGCACATTTTAGAGGATTTGATGAGGGATCTGAACTTTTTGTTGAAGCTGATAAGGGAGTTTTTCCAGTCTTGGGACCACCTTATTCCGCATCAGTTTCCTCCTTCTGTTGTAGAGTTTATTTAAGGCAGGGAACCACCAGATTGGCTTCCTTTTTTTGGAGGAGAGTGTCTTTGTTCTATTGGGTATGGCAAGAGCCATGCATTTGTGCATATGTTCATACAGTGCATTGATGTATGATTCTGCAGTCATGCAACTATTCTCCATTTGCATGGGTGCCATGAAGTTAGCCACCTCTATTTTTAGGAGCCCAAAGTTAGTTATGGAAAAGTTTTTCATGGTGGTTACCTTTGTGGGGTGGGGGTGGGAGGGATGTGGATTTCCAAGGTGATTAGTTTGTGCTTGGATCTAACCAGGGAGGAGTTGACTATTGGTGTAGAGCAATGGTCTCCCATGTTAGTAATGACCAGGTCAAGGATGTTGTTACCTCTAGTGGAGGTAAGAACAAGCTGGTCCAGGGCATTGGAATTAATGATGTCCAGGAAACATTGGGCAAGTGCACTGGTACATGAGTAGCTTTTCCAGTTAATGGAGGGCGTAGTTGAAGGTTGGATCCTAATATTCTCCAGGGTGCTTAGGAGATTGGAGTGTGAGTCTTGAGACATGGTTGGGGACCTATAGCAGGCTACGACCTGAATCGCTGTCTTACCCAATGTTAGCTGCACCTGAAGTATCTCTGATGGGTTATGTTGGGCCACCAGTCTGGGGGTGTGTGCATCCTTTATGAATATGGAAACACCACCGTCTTTGGAGCTTTGGTCCAAGTTCTGGGGCCGAAAGATGTGGAGTGAGTTATAGCCTGATAGTGCAGGGTTGCTTTCTGCTGCCTTGAACCAGGTCTCTGTTACAGCACAAATGTCAATGTTCTTCATTTTAAAGAGTGATTCGAGTGAGTGCATTTTGAGATTTAAACTTCTAGCTTTGAGCAGCATGACCCTCAGATTGCATTTGTTTGTAGCTGTTACAGTGCTAATTTGGTCTTTGGAACACCGCCTAAAAAAGGCACTATAGTGGTGGCAAGAGCCTTGGCCAGTATCCGGAAGCCCAGGGGTGACAGATGCAGGCCATCTCAGGCAAAGCATCAAGGTCTGTCAGTCATGTCATCCCAGGCAGACAGATATTGGATCCCCTTAGAATGACACCAGAAACTTAGCCAGGTGTTGAAATCACTAATTTTCTGCATGTACTGTGCTATCATTCTGGGTGATGGTAAGATGCTGCTTAGGGCTAGGGTCATACCAGCCTGGGCTACATAATCTGAGAGCTCCTCCATGTCTCTTTTCATGCAGTCCAGGGAGGTACATCTCAGGTCATTCACACCCACATGTAGAATGACAGTCATACTTGCACCTGTTGTTGAGGAACCTTAGTACATGCATTATATGGCAGATCCTGGCACCTGATAGTCAGCTAACTGTTACTTTCTCCTTATTCAACCTAGTGAGTGGGACATCAGTGTGCCTCACTATCGAGTCACCTATGACTAGTGTGTTGGGCATGCTGTTTTGCATTAGGGGCTTTGGTTGAGTGGCACATCGTTTAGGAGAGTTATGTGTCTCGTGATTAGTGTTGTGTTGTGGTGGTTGAGTCCATTTCTGCCTTGGAGGTCTCTGCTGTTTGGGTAGATTTTTATTGAGAGCTTCCATGAAGGTGGGTGTGTGGTTTGTGTTTTTATGTGAAGGCAGTGCTGGTGTGTGTTCTGGAGGGCAATGTGTTCCATGTGGTGTGGTGCAAGTGTTGACCATCTCCTCTTGACCAACTATTCCAGTCTTGGCTGGAGAGTGCGTGGCTTCCAGTTTGGATATATAAGTGCATCTCTCACAAGTCAGAGTGTTGTTGGAAGGTAAGAGGAAAGAGTTGTCAGTGTACATGAGGCAGTTGCTACATAGCCTCAGGATGCCCAGGTTCACCAGGTTAATAGGAGAAAGCACAGGGAACTGACCTGGAGGGGTGGGCATTAATAATAAGTACTGGAGCTATTTCCTCGTAGAACGTTTAGTGTGCTACAATAATTGCTACAAGAAATCTGGTAAAGTGCTAGACTAATAAACTGGTAAATGTGCAGAAGGGGAGAGAACTAGTAGATCTAAGGGAAAAATTGAAGAGCAGACTTTGGCATCACTGAGAAGCTTACAAACAGTCCTGGATACAGCAAATTTGTATCTGGACTAGACTAGTTACAGGAAAGGTGGAAAACAAATGCAAACATGGGCTTTTAAAGCAGAAACTTGAAAGAGATGGACAAAATGCCCAAACAGCCAATAAACTATGATTTCTGGGCCAGAAACCACTCCTCTTGTGGTAGATAGGCTACCTAGTGCTTACCACTCCCACTGATAAGCTAGAAGGCTTCCCTCCAACACAGAAAGGTTTGAGGGGCTCAGAAG
>NC_056736.1:380519390-380574462 GCF_019279795.1 Protopterus annectens
CTTTCAATGGAGGCAGATGTTGTTGCAGACTGCATCTTGGAAACTGTACAAGACAACCTGCCCCTCACCTAATTAAGCTTTCCTACCTCAGCCTCTCCAATGGTGTGTGGCAACGGTTATTCCACTCCATCAAGGTGGAATCACAGCTGACCATGGTAACTACCACCCCATAAGCCTGACTAGCCTGGTCTGCAATGGTATGGTTCGCATCCTCATGGCACTCATTAACAAAGACATCGGTAACCTCGAACCGCATTGACCCAACCTAGGTCAGCTTGGTTGAGTGCAGTTCATGCCTACTGAACCTGTTTGATGTCTTACATACAGTCACCAAGACGTTAGATGATGGGGGAGGTGGTTCACACATACTTCCTGGACCTCGCCAAGGCTTTTGACACCATGTCCCACTCAAGTATTATTGATAAACACACCAGCCTGTACATACACCCATACATCACAGGTTGGGTTGCCAACTGGCTTACACACAAAACCCACATGTTACGACTAGCGGTCCCCAGGTCTAACTCTTCACCAGTCATGACTTGTGTCCCACAGGACTCAGTTCTGGGAGTGGACTATGGCAGACCATGTTTGGCAATGACTGCGAACTGGGAGCCATGCTTGATAGTCCAGCTGACACAGACATCCCTCAAGGAGCCTCACAGAGAACGTCACAGGGTATCAACATCACAGCCTCCAGCCAAGTGCCACTAACTGCATGGTCATTCCATTGTGGAATTGGCACCCACATATTAACTTCGTTAAAATAAAATTAAAATTCAATACAGGAGGTTCAGATTCAAAGGGTTTACTAGTGTACACCAGGAGGCAAAAAAGCATTCTGAAGTACAGAATTTTGTCTCTAACATGAAACAGGAAGCACACAATTTTATATAGGTTTAACATTCAAGCTGTGCCCACCTTACTGACGTGGTATGTCACAGGGCATCTACATCACTTTAGTAGCTTACAGTCCTCTATTCATAAAAACTGCTGATGCTGTATATTTTTAAAAGTTTTCCTCTGGTAACGTGTATGCGGCCTTGCTATCCACCTGGTCAGACATAATTTCTTTCTATGTAAGTTACTTCTTCAAAGGTTTTCATATCAGTTCAAATACAATAGCAGATTCAGTCTTTTAATACACATCTTTGTTCTCTGTTACACTTTTTCACCCAACTGCATGCTATCTCAGTAATACATATACAAGGCCAAATCATCCCAGCAGGAAAGAGCAGAAGATTTCATTATTTCACACATTTAATTTCCTGACCCAGCAGATAATCACTTGTGAAAAGCATAAACATTAAAACTTGCTAAGCTAGCATCTGCCAGGGTCGAAGGTCAGCTTGCTTCAAGCCACACTGCAGTTTCAAAACTACTTGCATTTACACATGAATTAATTCTTTCTGTTATATGATTAATAGAATAAAATGCATTATACACTACTTTGCTTTTAAACTAGCATTTCTCATATATTCAAATACACATTTTTCTAACATTAACACATAAGTGGCAGCCGCTTTAATACGGACAAGGTAATGGGGTATCTGGAGACTAAGGTAGATAGTGATCTCCCCTTTGACAATCATATCTCCAAAGTAGTTAGGACATCCATCTATGTAGGCCATCTGACTACTAAAGGATTCCCATCTAGACATACTGGGGTTATAGTGCCCCTTTACTCATCACTCATCAGTCCCATCATAGGGTATAATAACCCATGTGAGATGTATCTCAGAAGACACTTCCAACAGCTGGGAGGTCCACGAATGTACCTCACTAAGGGTAATACTGGCCTCCAACATATGGCCTATGCAGCCAGACTGAATAAACTCCTGCTTTACTAAGTGGCATCTTGTTTACCCAGAGATGATCTCCACTGGCCAACACAGCCATGTCGAACTCAGGCTTGATGGATATGCTCCACCTATGGGAATCCATGTCACAGTGAGCCACACACTGTAGTGAGCTGAACCTTGCCACAACGATAACTGGAAGATGCTGGAGGGACAGCTTCCTGTCACAGACACTACCCATACTTTGGGACAACATCCTAACTACATTATACAGGCCCTCACTAACACTTTGCAAGAGACCTTAAAGAAGTGGATGGGGAACAGTAGATGCACCCAGGGATCCCGCCATTGGCTCTGCTTCACAGAGGGACAATTAATGAATCAATGGGGTGGCAAAAGCTGACACATTTTGGTTGGGCTTATGAATAGCCTCTGGCAGTTGGCCAAGTACCTACCTATGAATCTATACATACAGTATCTGCATATGCTGATAGTTTAATTTACTGTTCATGTGTTGACTTACCTTGTACCAATGGCAGTTGTGTGTGCAATAGTTGAGGGCTGTCTAAGTTGGATGCACACAGTAGACTGCCTATACATGACAATTTACAGGTAGTCTTGTGTGTGTGCCATCCATTTTTACTGTGTGTGCAGGTGGAGAAAGGTGTCAGTCCCTAGGTGCCTACACTGTCAGTGTGTGTACTATACATTCCCTGGGGCTGGCTCAGGGTGTTCATCGTCTGAGTACCTCTGTTCCTGTGGGGCCCTTGGCAATGGTGGTGGGCTGTGAGGGCCTTCACCATTCTGTCCCTGCTGCAGCTGTTTCCGTAGGACCATATTGTGTAGCATGGCACACACTATGAAGATGTGGCACATGTGCCTGGAGAGTACTGCAAGGCTCCACCAGATATGTCCAAGCAACGGAACCGTGATTTCAGCATCCCAAACACATGCTCTATGATGATTCTGGTTTGTGCGTGTGCCTCATTATGGCATTCCTCCATGGGTATGTGTGCATTTCTGATGGGAGTCATCATCCACGGTTCCAGTGCATAGCCAGCATCCCCCACCAGGTGGCCATTTGGGATGCCCCCCCTGGCAAATAACCGATACAGCTGTAATGCATGCCAGATATGGGAGTTGTGATAGCTTCCAGGGCTGCCAGCACACACATCCATGATAATGCCCTGGGCATTGCACATGACCTGGCAGTTGATGGAGGGGTATCCCTTGCGGTTTATGTAGCACCTACCCTGCTCACCGGGTGGTGACTTGATGTGTATGTGCATGCAGTTTATTGCACCCGGTACCTCTGGGTATTCTGCCACATGGTTGAAGAGACACATATTGCTGGCCAACTCCTCCTGCATTCAGGGGAAGTATATGTGCTCATTGGCATGTGGTAACATGGCATCCAGAAACTGGTGTAGTACTCTGGATGCTGATGACTGTGAGATCCCCATGATACCCCCAGTTGGTCTTTGAAAGGTACCTGTAGCTAATATTCTCAGGCTTACACATACCTTCGTATCCACTGGGATGGGTTCCCCTCTGTTTGTTCTGGCTCTGAGGCATTGCCGGCACAGCTCCACAAGTTGCTGTAGGGTGTCCCTGTCCACCCTGTAATGTTCTACTATCTCCAGATCATGTAGCCCCTGGTAGGTTACCCTGCGTCTGAACACTCTCCTCCTCCTCTGGTGCCTGAGGTGGTCATGTGCATCATCCTCCACACCACCTTCAGTCTCCAACACATGCTGGTGGATCAAAGCTATGGCAGCCCCTAACATGAACATAATAAAAGTTCCCTGTCTGTATACACCACTGGTGCAGAGTGTATGGGAATACACAAATGTGTGTGAGGTGCTTTCACACTTTATAGTATTGTGCTATGGATGCTGCTGATGTCAGTGGGTGTATATGAGCTATTCCAGCTGCAGCGCGTCTTAACTATGGGTTTTGCAATGAGTACTGCAAGTGTGGGGCCTTTACTGTGGAGATCTACTTGCCTGCCTTGATTAATCTGTTGCCCTTTAATTCACTTTTAGACCTGGATCCCCTCCCATTATCAGGCATGCATCCACCTGCTGTCTTTCTTGTTTTGTACTTTCCCTACCCAGTCATGGCAAAATGTGCCTTGTAGCTGATATACTGCAAATTGGCTTTGTTCTGCTTTGACACTTTACTGTTTTCTTTGCAGTACAGCCCCTCCCCTTTCCTGTTCTGCAGGTAGCTGCTTGCAGCCTTGTTAGCTGTTGTCAATGGGCCACTGTAGGCTGCTAGGTGTTAATTAGTAATTTGTACTCCAATTTCACTGCTGCAGCATTTCCTTATTTCTTTCCTATATACTTCCTGTTTCAGCTGCAGTGCATGCCGCGCATACCCGTTTACCGGGTTTACGCGCGTTTTCATCTCCGTTCACATGCATACTTGGTTACCTTGTGTACTCTCAGCTAAGCATAGCTATGGCCAGTTTGACACACTCCTATCCTGCAGCTTTGCCTAGCTAGGGGCAAACCGGTTTAGCAATGCTCCAATGTGCTTATAGCAATGGCGACACACCCCTCTCTTGATGTCATCTTTATCTCAAGTTCACACCTCGGTGTTATAATGCTACACTGTGAGGTGCATCCTTACACCAGCGGGGAATCTGAGATTCACTATTACTCCTCTCATTTGCATGGCATTGCCTACTAATTCCTAGCTACTGTGCATAACACTGTCACTGCCCCTTAGCAACCCTTGCGCCATAAGTATGATGTAGCATGCCTGCCATTGACTATTATGGGGAAATCGTGATATATGTTTCATTGCGGTTTTATTCTATATTTTTATATATTCCTTGCGATCCCCTTTGCGCACCGCTGCCCTGCGCTTCCACGTCACGATAATGCGACTATATATATTGAATGTTAATTTTAGACTTTGTACATTTTTTTATGCCAATGGCTATATATTTTAGCCATTGGCATATATTAACAATATAATACATGTGTTTGGTTGGCTGTCATGGCTCCGATTTTATGTTTGCAAAAATGTAAACTTTTTTTTTTTACAGTTTACACTTCTGCATGCTTATACTACTCCTGCACCACTTCCTGAATCACTACATACCTTCATTTGCATGCTACACTGCTGCACATGGGGTAATTAGCATACATGGCTCGGGAGTTGTGTGGTAGCGTCACATGAGGTAGTGCACATGGAAACAGCTTGTACCTGAATCGCTCGGCAGCCATATTTGGTGTTAGATCACTGACAATATGCCTGCGCCTGGCACAAGCTTCATGAATCCCGGGGAGTATCACTATATGGCAGTCTTCCCCCTTCTCCGCATAAACAGCAGGTGCATACACAAATGAATGGTCTCTCTCAATGACTTCTGAACCAGCTAAATGGAGCAGAATAAATGCTTTTGTACATGCGTCTTTATCAGAAAAAGCAGCCTGTATGAAATTATCATATTCTTGCTTAAACACTCTCCAGTTTTCAGCAATATTATTATCAAACACAAGTGGATCAGGTCTGTGAAATCCCTCTGCCATGCCAAATAAGTGTTAAATACACACCAAGTACTTGTAATTATATTCAACTGTACAACAGACTCTGAAATAACTGTACTCTTTGAAAAGACTGTACTGTAATACTGCACACACTGCCAACACTTTGCATACTTTAGATACTTTGAATAGCTTTAGTTGGGTCTATATTATATTCTCGAAAGCCAACAATGTCGAATCTGACATTGTCGACACAAGAATATTGAATGCTCAGAATCTTGAGTGTGTAAACGAAATCTCAGTAAGGTGAGATTTCCGTTTACTGCAATCTAGTGCGGTCTCAGAGTTGGTATATTTAAGTTGCCCCCCCTGCTTAAACCCGTTAGGGTACTTTTTTCATTTTCTTTTATCTTTTTATAAGGTCAATGTTTGAAGACATCGATCATATGGTGTTTTCTCTTTTTTGAACATTTTATGTGATTTTGATATTGTTTCACATGTTTTCATAGTTATTTCAAGTACTTTTTCAGTATGTCGCAATTTTGAACATTTTGTTTATTCAGTAATTTGTTTGGAATGCTTTGCTTTATATTCATTGAGGGAAAATCATTTAAATGAGTTTAAGAACATGGAAATGTTTTCTGACCTGTTTACGAGTGGTTTGCAGTCGTTTGAGCCACTCTTGTATATTCCTCCATTTCTGACTGTGCACCTCATGGTTTTAAGAAGTTTTGACTTTGGATCCCATTCTGAGAACATGTCACTCGTCTTGTGTATTCAGATAAGGTGACAAGGCATGTGTGTTCATTTAAGATATTTATTAAACACAAACACATCAGGATGGATGACTGGAACATAAAACTTAAGCGAACTAGCTAACTGACTGATTGCTAATCACATACATGCTTTCACTCCAGCTGCTTACACAAAATGGCGCTCTGCTTGCACGTGCTCAGTACTTTCTGTGCATGTGCCCATGAACTACAGTGGCTTTAAAAGTACAACACACACACTATGATCTACACTCCCTGTGTTCGAGTGGTTTTCCTCAGGGTGTTCCGATTTCCTCCTACATTCCCAAGACATGCTGCAGGTGGATTAGACATTTTAAATTTGCTTTAGGTGTGAGTGTGTGCATGCGTGTTCCTTTTGAAAAAGGTTGAACGCTGGGCTGGCAACTCAACAATGTAAAACTCCACTGCCACTTGTTCTACAGACTGACGATCCACCGTGGTGATCCCTAACAGGCACAGCTGAAAGGAGAAGAAGACTAGTCTTTATAGCTAGAGAGTCACAGATAATAATTAAACCAAACCAGCCAACAGCACAAGACCTATAAAAACCTATCGCATTTTGTCTATTTTCAGCAACTAAAAATCGAAACCTGAAAAGAATTTTAAATAGAACATAACAAAATATTGTCAGGACAAAGGTTGGTTGATCATAGATCCACTTGAAGCATCCTGCTTTGTGCAGTGGGTTGGGGCATCGGGTGTTCAACTGATGAGTGATGAGTTTGATTCCGACTGATGGTGGTATGAAGAACCAGTACCATTTATTATACTGCAAGGTAAGGATATGATCTCTGGCAGGCTAGAATTGTCCAGTGTTAGAGGATGTTTTAGTGGGTAAGAGTCCCACAGTACCAGGGCAGGGCTGGAGTCTGGTCATCATTAGCCTTCACCTCCTTGCAGTACTAAAAAAATGAAGTAAATTTTGCTCCAGACTAATTCTAATGATCTATTGTGAATGCTATGTGCTATGAGTTGTGCCAACATTATGTTGTAATTTTTTATCCAAATTGCCACTTCAAATTGTCTATTACCTCCTAACATCTGATTACTATTCATACTATATAGGGACCCTGGAAGTTTTAGGAGGCTATATCACCCATGTTGAGAACCACTGGTTTAAGCAAAAGTAACTGAAAAGTAACTCACATTTAAGTTACTAGTTACTAAAAAAAGTAATATATTACCATTACTAGTTACTATTTTGAAAAAGTAACTAGTTATATTACTAGTTACTAGAAATTGTAATATATTACAGTAATATATTACTTATTGTAATAGATTACTCCTGTCACTTGAGGTGGATATGGAGGGAGGTGAGTAGGGATGCGTTTGAAGAGGAGTGATGTGCTCATCTGATGCAGCACATTTGTAGAGCCAGAAGTAGAGTAAGTGAGACTTTAGATGTACTTTGAATGAGGAGTTCAAAATGGCCGCTGTTCTGTGAGCACTGCTATCACCTAGGTCTCTGATATACCCTGGATTAAAACAAACCCAGAAGGCAATGCAGAATTAATAATACAGAAATAACTGTAGATATTTACTGCTAATATCATCCAGCAAACAAAAGAGGAAGAAAAAGTGACAGATTCAGCTCAGAAACAGCAGGATTAACTAAGATTTCTGAATAACAGCTTAAGCCATGTGCTACTAAGGCCCTGCATCTGACTGCAAGATTGATAAAACACTATACAGCAAGATGTCAAAAGAGGAAAATAATATGGAAACAACAATAATTAAGACCAAATTCTCAGTACTAGCCTCACCTGAGAAAGACACAACTTCAAAAAGACAAAAGACAACTAAACAAACTGACAGCTCTAAAACTACAAATAAATCCAAGTCAGACCAGCCAGCTAATCTGGAAGACATAAAATCTGCCTTATTACCTATCCAGCAAGCAATAAAGGACTTATCATTACAATTTCAAACCGTTGGTGACTCATTCAGCCAAATAATATCCAGAATGGAAAAATCTGAGTCCAAAATAATAGAAAATGAAATAAAAATAGACTCTATTTCTCAAAGAACTGATGCCCATGACAAAGAAATACAAAACTTACAAGCAAAAATAACAGACCTGGAAACAAGATCTTGAAGGAACAATATCATCATCAGAGGAATACCTGAAACTGTACTTCATAACAATCTAATACCAACAATCAAGCAAATAATAAATTCCCTGCTAGAGGAACCTGAAGAAATGCAGCAAATAACAATAGAGAAAGCCCACAGAGCCCTGAGGGAAATGCAAACACCACTGAAACCAAGACCTGTCTATATTAAAATATTAAACAACCAAGATGTAAATAAAATCATACTGGCAGCAAAGAAAAAAGGCACACTCACCTTGAATAATAATAAAATCTCCTTTGCTCAAGACCTCCCAATACAAATAAGACAAGCAAGACAACTAATATCTCCATACTGCAGGTTCCTAATAGAAAAAATCAAATTCAGATGAAATATCCAAATCAGTTAATCTTCTACATCAAAGAGGTTAAATACATGGTCACTAACCCCAAAGAGGCAAAAGAGACATTCCTGGCCGTTTTCAAGCAAATTCCACCTTCAGAAGTGAAATAAATCCACAAAAAATGATAAAGGACCCTTGGGTGAAAAAACGACCCCATTCACGGGCACTCTAGCTGGCATCCAACTCTGAAAGCTTCCCCTTGCTGTCTAGGCCCTTAAATCCATGATGTGAGCTATGAGGAACACAGGAAAAGGAAGTACAGCCTGGGTAGGAACCAAAAATCAACTGCCATTTCTGATGCACAAATATAGGAAGGAGCCTCCTTCTGGGACATTAGTCTGCAAATTCAGTCCCCCTACGATTTTGAGGACTCCATTAAGAACAGTCAGACAAAATGGATTTCAGCAAGCTCCAAAAGATTTTACTGCCTGAAAAATGAAAATTGATCTGCACCAGCTGAAAGAAGAAAGCTGCACCATAGATGTCAACCAACCTGCAAGCAAATCCTTGAAGAAATAAGGTACTGTTGAACTGAACCATTCACTAAAACAGTACACCCAGTACTGTGTAGATGAATGAAAATCCAGCCTTAAATAATAGGCAAGAAATAAACTGTCAGAAACAGGCTAGCTCATAGATTAATATTGGGAAAAAAGGAAAAAAAAAGTTAAATGTTTTATGTAAATACTAGAAATGTGTTAAAAGATCCTGGAGAGAAGTAATCTCAGGAAAATAGTAAAATAACCTAACAATCTTGGGGTAATGTAAATATAGCCTTAATATGTTAACTATAGCAGAAGGACTGTTTGGCTAAGCTGTTTTTTTTTATGTCTCTCTCTATACTTCCTACCTCGGATAAATAGCTGCCAAATATATATTTTACAGCCCACACAGATTGATGTGGAAAAACATTACAGGCACCAAAGAAGGCCGAAATCTGACTAAATAAAGGGGAGGAAAAAGAAGTCAAATGAAAGAAAAATGTAAAAATGACAAGACTGATTGTTTAGCAATATTACTATGGTACATATATTGCTATAATTTACTGAGGAATGTATATTAATATGCTGTTTTAAAAATACTATTAGAAAGAATTAGTCACAAGACAAAAACAGTACATGCTGTACCTTAAATGCAATACCATAATTATATAAATAATATGTTGGAAGAAGCTAGGGATATTAAGTAGCAGTGTTTGTTGAGGGAACTAGTTTGTTCAGCTTTGTCCACATTGTTTATAGTAACACAGGGGGGGATAATACGGGTTAAATCTATATCTAAAAAGAAAACACATTCCAAGATTAGACGTAAAGGTAAACCATATAACGAACCTTCATCCTCCCCCCCGATTATTCCTGGTCCAGGGATATAGTGGTTAGGCACAGAGTAGGGATGGGGATAAATAGATGCTTTCCTAAACCATCACACAGTAACACATACAAAGATAACAAAACAAAACTAATATACATGACATATCTACGGAATACACCTAATAAATAAATGTGGGAAATAGAATCATGGAATGTTAAACGGCTCCAAAACAAGAAGAAAAGAAAACTATTCTTACATTAAAAACCACAGCCAACCTCATACTAATACAAGAAACACGCTTGACTGCAGAGCAATGGGCATAAATTAGCAGAAAGAAATGGATAAGTCAAATTATAGCTTCAGAGGGGAAAACAAACAGTGCTGGGGCTGCCATAATAATTAAAAACCAATTTAAGGAAAAAATACTTAAAACCAAAGCTGACAAGGAGGGAAGATGGAGTTACGTAACATTTAGTAGTCCTACAATACCAAAACCTATAATGGTACTTAATGTTTACGCACCCTGTAATAACCAACAACACTTTTTTATGTCATTATACCCAACCTTAAACCAATTTAAAGATCACTACCTAGTGATTGGAGGTAACTGGAACACATATCAAAACCCAGAAAAGGATAAATCTAATCTGACCAAATCACATAATAAACAAGCCACATTAGCCCTTAATGAACTCAAACAAGATTTCAAACTATATGACCCTTTTAAATATGGGAACAGTGCAGATAAAACAGGGAAATTCACATTCTATTCACAATGCCACAAAATGTGATCAGGAATAGAATTATTCTTAATCTCTGACATATTCATTAACATGGACCCAACAATAACTATACATACCAGGTTCTTTTCAGATCACTCCAAAATCACACTGAACATTAACTGGGACAAAAAGATATATTTAGAGAATAGGGGTCATAATTGGTCATTAAACTTTCCAAAATTGATGTAATAAAAGAAACAGAAGCAATACTAAAAATAGCTCTTACAAATATCACCAACTCCCAAGTACCAAACTGACATAGAATGGGCTGCAACCAAAGCACAAATTAGAGGATTGTTTATCAAAAAGCAGCATACTATAAAAAAATACAACTGAAAGAGGAGCATATACTGAAAGGGAAAATAGAACATCTTGAAAAAGAACTAATAAATAACCCTAAGAACCAAACAGAAGCAGAACTTTTAAAACTGCAAAGGGATCTATATATGTTAGAAACCAGGAATCTATCATTTTATGAAGCCAGAATGTTATCCACTTACGCAGAAGAAGCTCAAATACCATCTAGAGCTCTGACCAGAATTATCTCCCAACACAAAAATGCCTCCAATATATCAGAAATAAACTACAGAGACAAAAACTACACAATGAAGATATTATTAAAACATTTGAACAAATATACTCTCAAATATATGAAGCACAAATACTACAAACCTCAAAGGAAGATAGAACTCTTTTCCTTCAAAAACTGAAATTCCCTAAACTCAATTTAGACCAACAAAAAAAAAACTAACTGAACCGATATCCATCGGTGAAATTATTACAACAACCAAACACTTAAAAGCGCATAAGGCTCCTGGTCCGGATGGACTCACATCAGAATTTTACAAAGCATTTTCCCCCTTGATAGCCACACTACTATATTATACACTGAATTACATAATAAACTATAAAATAAATGATATCTACTTTAATGCCTCTAAAACCAGCTTTATATTAAAAAAACACACAGACCCCAAAAACCCCAACAGCTACAGACCCATCTCCCACTTAAATATAGATAGTAAAATATTTACCTCTATACTTGCAAACAGAATGAAAAATCTGATAGAGAAAATCATTTCCCCAGAACAATCCGGTTTTATACCACATAGACAGACTAATGACAATACATTAACATTAGATGCACTAATATCCTATGCTAACCGATACAATATCAACATCTACACAATGGTAGTGGATGCTCACAAGGCATTTGATAGGGTTAATCTAGAATTCTTACTCCAAACACTACCCTACTTTAATATACCCAATAACTTCATTCAGATCATCCAAACTCTCTATAGCAACCCATACACATCTCTATATATAAATAAAACTTGGTCAAATAGGATCCTAATAAAACATGGAACAAGACAAGGATGCCCATTATCACCCTTCCTGTTTAACCTATACCTAGAACCACTCTTTCTATACATTAAACAAAATACATACCACAATCCTCCATCAATACACAACTTCAAAATATACCTCACTGCATTTGCGGATGATCTGAACATATACTGCACTATACCAAATTCAGATATAAACAAAATAATAGCTGCAATTGAGCATTTCTCGACTATGTCTAACTACAAACTAAACCTCAATAAAACTAATATTTTCCCCTAAAACACCCAAACTCATCTCACTAATACCATTGTTAAACACAATAAAAATAAAGAAGAAACTAAATATCTGGGAATCACCTTTTCCAGAATAACAAAGACTTCTACCAACACAATGTAAACCTTAAATGGCAAAATATAATGCAAGACTATAAAAGATGGAACAACCTAAAACTACCATTCTTGGCCGAAGTATCAATAATCAAAATGAACATTTTACCTAGACTAATGTATATATTCATGACATCACAGACAACAATACATAATAAATTCTTCAAACAAATTCATACCTTCCTAGCAAAATTTATATGGGAACCCAAAAAAAACAGAATCTCCTATCCAAAATTAACACTCCCAAAAAGCAAAGGAGGACTAAATCTACCAGATTTTAAAATGTTCTACTCGATCATTAACACTAACAGAATATTACGAATAGCTGAACATAACCTGTCAATGGAAAATTGGTCTCCTCTTTGGGTGAAAATCTATTATAGATATATTAAAGCTCTAGGTTTCAATCCCAAAGCACTTCCATTCCTGAAGCAGAAAGAAATACAAACTTATAACATTATAGAGCTCTTAAAACATTCTATCAACTTAGCGCAAAAACTCTTTCAATTCTTGACCCTTAGACAAGCCATGACAATACTGCAACCCCTTCATAAAAACCCAAATTTAAAAATAAACAATAAGATGCTGGACTTAGTCCCTTTTCCCAGACTGAAAGATAAAACAATCCAATATATTTATCCCTACCTTAACTGTTCAATACAAGAAATGAGGACCAACTTAAACCTCCCTAAATCACACATAATAATCCTAAGACAAATCAAAGAACTGTGTTCCAGTTACCTCCAAAATGTTACTATGACCAATAGTGACATAGAAACTTGTAGCAGGTTTTGGAAAACTATTATCACAACAAAGAAAACTATTACTAATTCATATAAAATGATAAATGAAATCAAATACCAGAAAGACATCCTCTTCTCTAACTACTGGAGAAAAATTAAACCATCCATAGATGATCAGCAAATAAGCCAGGCAATCAATCTAACACTGAAGATTATACCCCTCAAAAAGTTAGCATACACTCAGCTCATGATCAATAATAATGCTTATTTTACACCTGCAATCCTACACAAATTTAACACATCAAAATTTCCTTTCTGCCCACACTGTAAGGACCAGATAGCTGACTTAATCCATGTATTTTGGAGCTGTAAATGTGTCTATAAACTCTGGAACTCTCTCAAGGCACAATTACAAAAAACAGGTTATCAAACATCAACATTAACTTGGGAAATCACTCTATTACATATTCTCCCACCCAAAATACCAAGAAAACAAGCAAATACACTTTTAAAATTTTCCTACTAATGAAACTGCATATAGCTTTTAAATGGCTAGATACGATAAATATCTCTTGGGAGAGTTTTAAACAAGTAGCTATACAATTAGCTCATAAAATAGTAATAGATAAAAGAAACAAAAACATGAAATCCAGAGAGATTTGGGAACAAACCTTTAATATCATATTAGCATAATTCATCACACAGCAACTTAGAAAAACACTATAATGGAACCAAAGAACACATACAAGTTCAGATATTAAATAATAACTTGGATATTACGAATGTATATGCTGTCTATATAACTGTGGAACTAACAGTGAAAGCATCTATGTACATAGTGTAAATAGATATGTTGTACGACCTATATCCTGTGGTATTTGACATCAATGTATAACATATATATATATATATATATATATATATATATATATATATATATATATACGGTCATGTTGTAAGATAGTTTTTATTTGTGACATTTATTAATGTAAAAATAAAAATAAAAATTATTGAAAAAAAAAAATATGTACTTTGAATGAAAGAAATGAAGTTATGTTTATTTTACAGTGTCATACTGGTGGTTTGAGGGGGCTAGATGCAGAAATAAATACAAAACGCTTATTATAATTTTATTGGTTGATTGCATACACAGAAATGTGAATCACTGTTCATACTAATCACAAAGATTTTTGTCGCTTACCTCCTTGAAATCAAAAGAATTCAGGATGTTAGAGGTGGTTCTCTTATCACTTAAAAAGGGCACTATAAACTGAATGTTGCATATTTTTGGTATGTTCATTTCAGTGAACATCATAATTGTATATGTTGTGCTTTCAGTATATATCCAGGCATATCCAACAATTGTCTGGCCAGGGAAGACAAGAATCAATTACAGTCTGGGAAAGTTACTTAAAAGGACAACCATTGGTGTACAGTCAACATGTTCGGTTACAGCTCAGAGTTTCTGTGTTAAATATTCTCATTTTGAGAACCAGATCCTCTGGATGGAGTGAACATGGAAAACACCAACTCATCAGATTGCTTTCTAAGCCCTAAATTCTCAAATATTTTATAACATGTAGATCAGTGTGAGGGACAAAAGCATATGGTGGGCCACAAAAGGAACATAAGGATGTGCAAATGTGACTCAATACAGGTGTGTGTTTATCCATTCTATTATACTGTAGCAAGGTGTGTAGTGTCAATAGTAACTGAGATTGATTTGTGAGTGTCCATGAAATGGGATTTCCATAATTATTTATCAGACATACACTTGAGTAGTGTTGGACAACTTCTTGAATGTAAACAACAACCTAATCAGTTCCACCATTAATCCAGGACCTATTGAGAAGATAGGATTTGTCAATGGAAGAGACTGGAAAAATCTTTAACGTAAAGAAATAAAGCACAAAGATAGTTTAAGCTGAGTGATTAGATTTATTTATCCTTAATGTGTTAACCAGGTGGCCCTGATGAGATCAGTATTTCCCCTGTAAAAAGCAATTATTGCATTTGAGAAAAATTCCATGCTTAGATGGTTTTGACATGAAGAAACAGGGGACAGCAAATTAAGCCTCAGACTCTTTGAAGCCATTAGTATGTCCTATTTTGCCTCAGGAATCATCAATATATGTTTAAAAAATGAAAATTCCGTAACAAGCTACTAGTTTTGAAGATCTGTTATTTCAGCATTTTGCTACAGGCTAGACTGGCTAGCAGGAAAAGTCTGCTTTAGAAGCTGATAAACAAGTGAAATAGGAAACACTTGTGATGCTCAGAAAACCTGCTACTAGGCCAGATGAGATAAGTGCATCTGAGAATAATTGAAATTAAAATTAAAAGGAAGAAAGGCAGGAATTACTCTTTAAGATCTGAATGCATCAAACACAGTTTTTCATGTTTTTAATTTTGAAATGGCATTGTGTATATATATATATATATATATATATATATATATATTTATATATATATATATATATATATATATATTTTTTTTTTTTTTTTTAAGTCCATTGCTCATTTAAAGAAGGTAAAAAAGTCCATTGCTGTTTAAAAAAAGCAGCCATTGCTGATCCATTTTGCTCTTCTCATTTCTTGCCCTCAACATCACATGCACAGCACGCCACACAGATAGCACATGCAAGATTTGAAAGTTGGGCAGCTAGTAATGGTAGGTTTTGGATTTTGTTTGCAGCATTACCGATGGTGGTGTCCTTCTCATCAGGCTAGTGTTGCAGCTTGAGGTGTGTGTGTCTGTGAAATGCCTAATTAGGTTCACAAACTATAGTTAACTGACTTATTCAGAAACAAATGTTGTACCTTAGCAATAGGAGCCATGAATGTTAATTCTCCACACCAGCTGCCAAGCCTCATTTAGCTTCTTTCTTTTTTCAAACCACTGAGGACTACAGTTTGTCAATGCCAGTTATACAGTTTAATTGTTAAGTGGTTCATAAAAAGCATGTTGATGTAAAATTTGTTGTTGCTAACTTTTTAAATGGTTTAACGTGGTCTGCTCTTACCTGTCTTCACTTTTGATGAACACTGATTTTTCCCTCATATGCTATGCCCTGTCCTTGAGCAAATCACTTAACCAGACATTGATATGGGATAACTGGAAACTTGAGCTAGGCTCCTGAATGGTCCCATGGACTGCAATCCTAGTAAGTACCCATGAACCAGACAGTTATGGTGTAAAGGAAGGAAGTTGATTGTAATAAACAGGAGCATCATCACATGAGCCATGTTATTTGGATGTGATTCTTAATTTCCTTGTTCTACCATTGCTGACAGTGCTTTTATTATGTAACTGTGAATAAACTAGGCAGTATAAAGTCTATGAGTTTAATGGTATTTTAACTGTGAATGCAGGTTTTATTTTGCCTTTTATTGCAGGTATAGAGGTGTGAAATGCAGTGTTCTTGGACTACAGCAATTTATCTAGCACTTAGTGTAGAGAATAAGGCTATGGGATTTTAAGAAGCTGCTTCCTGTAGTAGATGGTATGATTACTTCTGTCTTCATTTGTCTTCTATGTGACTGTGCCAAATCACTTCACCAGGCAATACTCCTGGGCTGTTCCTCAGAAAGGACACTTGTGTCCATTGGGCTGTCCCAGGCTGCTAACAAATATGTTACACATTAGTCTTTTGAATTCCTGTACTCTTCACATAAACTCTAGTTACTACTTCACTATATGTTAGTTTTGTATGAATCTCAGCACGTCTTTTGTAGTTTAATGGGTTGCCACTGACAGATGCATTTTCACTAAATGTGAGTTTCAAGGTAGGAAAGTTTACTGTTTTTCATGGTTAGTCTGCTTTTAATGCAAGAGTGTTTTGTTTAGAAAATGGCTATTTTGAGTTTTCATTTTCTTTAAAATTTGAAATAAAAGCTTTAAATGACATTCAAATAATTGTGATAATTGTAAAAGTAAAGAAGTAGAATATTCTTACTAACCTCCAGGCATCACAAAAATCCAAACTTTAACAATACTAAGTTGCCAAATTTGCTACAAATACCCCTTTTAGAACCCACCACTGTATAACACTAAAAAGCCTAAATTGGTTAGAACGATCCCATCAACTAACATACACACATCTTCTTACCACCTATAAAATTACCCACCATCCATCTTCTTCTCCAGCACTAAATAACATTCTACACAGCTATGTTAGTTGGTCATTACTATTCAATACCCAAAACCACTTGTCTGTCCACAAACCTATTACATCTGCTGTGAATTGTCTATACTTGTACCATATTGTTAAGGCCTGGAATTCCGTACCTGTATCCCTTAAGTCTATACCCTCCCATCCTTCAAAAACATTCTGAAAGACTTCCTTGCCAAACACTGGCTCTGTTCTTGCCCAGCACCAGGATAATCTATACCCCTAAATGTGTGCAAGTACTTATTCATACCTTACACCTCCTTATTCTTTCTTCTTCACTCACTTCCTTCTATCAATTTCTCTCCCCTGGGTTTCTCCCTAAATATACCATGTGCTTGCTTTTCTCTCACTTCATATTGCAATTCTTGTTTGTATTATACTAACTTACCTTTAATTTCTCTAAATATTAAATCATTGTCACATAACTTGAATCTATTCTTAATTAATGTTTTCATAATATGTCTAATTTGCTATAATTATTTAAAGTGTAGATGTTTTTGTATTAGTTTTGAAGATTATATAATTATTGTAATTAAAATGTTTTGTAATATGTTGGAGTTTTTCTCCCCAGGCTTCCACTGAAAATGGGTTCCTACACAGTCAGACTTTTCCAATAATCAAATGTCAATAAATAAATAAGTAAATAATATAATAAATAAAGAAAAAAATAGTATGCACACTCATAGGTTTGAACAGTGTTTATGGGAATTAGGAAGAGACAGGCAAGTAAAGGGGGCTTGATTCATTACCCCAAGCAGGGCCCCATTTGTCCTTAATCTGGCTATGTTGACCCTGGAGATGTATGCTGTAACAATACAGCTTTGTTAACCATTCTTTTAGTAGGCCAGACCTGAAGTGAGTAATATCAGCTGGGATAGCTATTCTTGATAATGGAGAAGACAACCAAGATGTAGATGTCATGCAAGGATGTAAGGCCCCCCCTTCAAAAAATAATATATTGTATGCAGTAAAATTTCTAATTTTTTAAATGATTGGGTGGGTTGTTTAACAAAAGCTGTACCATTTATACCATTTATATCTTTAATTGTTTTGCTTTATTTGTTGCACTAAAGAACAAATGGATTCATTAATATGCCTGGATTGTGTAATATAATCTAAACATGTTGCATTGTAGTAGTATAACATGTTGCATTTTAGTAATATATTTTTACAGTACCATCTTTGCAGCCTCCAGCAAGTGCAAGGGGGTGGCATTTGTCAGGTCACACAATCTGCATTATTTAGAGTGACGATCAGAACCACCTTATCTTCAGCATCCATTATTTATTGACTGTTGTATGTTACTGTGACATTGTCTTTTCTACAAGACTACACTGTAAAGGATTTCAGCATATAATTATTTATTTATTTATTTGTCTTTTGGTAACTGAGTTAGTTCACTAGGCTGGTGGCTCATTTTCAGTGGAGACTCGATTTCAGTGGAGATTTGGTTAAAATGTAACTCTGGCAGTTGGCACAGAGGACTAAATCTCAGATTTGTTAAAGAGCTGCTTCCTGTGGTAATGGTACAGAGTTTGAATCTTTCCACTTTCATTTACCTACTCTGTGACATTAAACAAGCCACTTAACTAGATAGTGCTTTGGAACAATTGAATGTTTGGGCTATGCTCCATAATGGTCTCCAGGGCTGCATACCTAGTAGCTATGAACCTGTTGTATTTTTTTGCCAGCCATTCCCTATTGCATTGCTGATCTAGTTCAGGAAATGTTTTAGCAATATCACCAGTACGCCAATTTTTTTTAATTTAACATAGACAATTTATTATTCAAGGGCAGGAGGCACTGCATTAGTACATAAAGCACTGAAACACAAAGTTTGTTTGCCAGCAGTAACCTCTGCATTAGTAATAGTTCTCTTTAATGTGGAATTATTTAGGTAACTTGTTATTCTGCAGCGATTGTGCACATTGACTTAGCACATGTTACCATGTGGTTAACATTTCTTATGTTCTCATAAGTAATCTTCTGTTTAAACTGTGCTACACATGGCTGGATCTTATGGCGTAATGGTAGTGATCATTATGTAGTTTCATGCAGTTCATCCAAAGCTACAGTAAACTGCATGTAATTTATTTCTTCATAACAATAATGGGTATATATAGTCGACAAAGTAGCTATAACTGCTGCTGGAAGTGGGGGAGGGGCCTATCTGGGGTTGAAAGTACCTTATGCTTTCATCATCAGGTCATTTTTAAACAGTCTTTGATCTGGCTTTGCAGGACTAGTGTGCACGTGTGTGTGAATTAAGTTGGATTATTTTGGCTACCGTGTGTTTGTGTGAAACAAATTTGAAATATATGACTTTGGTCATTATTATTGTTATTAATTTTTGACACATATCTGAGAAGGATGCAGTCAACAATGTAGCTATAATTTCTGGGTTTGAGGATGTCTATGAATATAAATGTACACATAATCAACCACTGGCTAGATGCATTTCAGTGAATGCAAGTTTCAATGCATTTTCAATGAATGTGAGTTTCAACGGAAGAGAAGTTTCTTGTTGCTCATTCTAAGTTTGTTTTCAGTTTGAGACTATTTTGTTTTGTTTAGCAAGTAGGCATAAGTTTTTATGCTTTAAAATTGGAAATAAAAGTTTTAAATCAAATGTATGTGATAACTGTAAAAGTAAAGAGGAACAATAGTATGCACATTGACAAATTTTAGCAGCATTTATGTTAATTAGGGAGAGAAGGTCAAGTAATGGGCAATGGTATGGCTGCGAGGGGATGGGGCTGGTCCATTACTTTGCCTAGTGCCCTATTTGACGGTGATCCGACTCTGGTACAACAAACAAACAAACAAAAACACAGGTAGAAACTAAATATCTATTTTTGTTGTTTCCTAACTTTGCCAGAGTAAACCCTGTACCCCAGGTCATGCAGTGACTGTTACATAATGCAGTACTGTGTCCAAGTCCGTAACTTGTTCACTTCATGTACATTCCTTCCTGTTTGAAGTTAGTATAAATGTGAGGGCTGCATTAAATAACATTGCAGCCATGTTTCAAGGGCATTGAAACCCTGGTGCAGTTTTGAAGGCTCAGTTGCACACTGAACAATCTTTATGTCAGTAAAACAATAATTCCATTTATAATTAACAGAAACATTAAAAGGTTTCATACCAAGAACTGAGCCATGTGATACTCCATCTGTTATAGTAAATGGCACATATTTAACTTTCTGCCTGTTTAGCAACCTGAAGTCTACAGTTGAGGTAACTATGGAACCAAACAAAGGGGGAGTGCTAGCACACTGTGGTTGATGACATAAAATGTCCCTTTATTTTTTTTCCTGATTTCAATCTGTGTCTGAAAGTTATCTATGGTTCAGATCACCATCACTTTAAGAGCTTGTTTTCACTTTGGCAAATACTGCTTTTTTATTTTCAAGTAATGCTTTTTTTTAATTTGGGAGTATTTTCTTTAACTGAAAGTACTGTCAGTATAGTGCCATAAGAAAGCTGTTTCAGTGTTTCCCATTTAAGATATTTACATTCTAATAATTTAAGATGAGATAACATTGACTGTAGTAGATTGGGTTAGGAAAGATATATGAAAAACAAAAACATAACCATAACTAGTAAAGGATGTTCAAAGCACAAATAAAAAAGTAAAAATGTATACCATATAGAAGAAATGAATAAAACACACACACACGTATATATATATATATATATATATATATATATATATATATATACACACACACACACACACACACACACACACACACACACACACACACACACACACACACACACGGGTCTACCTGATAACACCGACACGCCAAAACACCGACAACGAAATAACTGACACGACAAAACCGAAAGAAACCGAAAGTTCAAAAACACGAAACTTCACATGCCCGACAAACCACAATCCCAACAATCAACAAAACAAATACCTTTCCCGAAAAACACACACACAACACAAGCACACCAAAAACCTTACAAATCTACACTAAACCTTACATACACAACTATCTATGCACTAACCTTAACCCAAACCCTAACCCTAAGGTCCGTCACTATTGCACACTTACCTTACCCGCACCCTAACCCTAACTCACTTAATCCGCCCCTAACCCTTAAGTGTGTCACTATCACACACTTACCTTACCCGCACCCTAACTCTAACTCACTTAATCCGCCCCTAACCCTCAAGTCCGTCACTATCACACACTTACCTTACCCGCACCCTAACCCTAACTCACTTAACCTGCCCCTAAACCTAAACTCCGTCACTATTGCACACTTACCTGACCCACACCCTACCTTAATGTCCGTCACTATCACACACTTACCTTACCCACACCCTGACCCTAACGTCCATTCCTATCGCGCAATTACCTTAACATGTCAGTGTTCTCAGCATCAGGATTCTCAACTGTCGGTCTTCTCTGTTGTCGATCTTCTGGTGTCGGCGTTCTCGTCATCAGCGTTAAGAACTTTTGGTGTTTTCAGGTAGACCCATACGCACATACATACATACATACACGCAATTACACTGTGAGATTACAGAACCATGCCTGTGATGCCTATAAAGCAATATATTTTTTTCTGAAGCACATTGCTGCAAACTATTTTGGATAGTGTTAATACAGTACTTAAAGGCATGAGAAATTTTATGCCTGGTCTTTATAACTGGTATAGGGGCTTTATTATTATGACTCCCTATATTTTTGTTACATTATATATATATATATATATATATATATATATATATATATATATATATATATATATGTGAGTCTACCTGATAACACCGACACACCAAAACACCGACAACGAAACAACCGACATGAAAAAAAACGAAAAAAAAAAAAAGTTCAAAAACACGAAACTTCACATGCCCGACAAACCAAAATCCCGACAATCAACAAAACAAATACCTTTCCTGAAAAACACACACACAACACAAGCGCACCAGAAATCTTACAAACCTACACTAAACCTTACATAGACAACTATCTATGCACTTACCTTAACCCAAACCCTAACCCTAAGGTCCGTCACTATCGCACACTTACCTTACCCGCACCCTAACCCTAACTCACTTAATCCGCCCCGAACCCTCAAGTCCGTCACTATCGCACACTTACCTTACCCGCACCCTAACCCTAACTCACTTAACCCGCCCCTAAACCGGAACTCCATCACTATTGCACACTTACCTGACCCGCACCCTACCCTAACATCCGTCACTATCGCACACTTACCTTACCCACACCCTGACCCTAACGTCCGTCCCTATTGCACACTTACCTTAACATGTCGGTGTTCTCAGTGTCGGGATTCTCAACTGTCGGTCTTCTCCGTTGTCGATCTTCCGGTGTCGGTGTTCTCATTTTCAGCAATCTGCAATTTCGGCATTTTCAGGTAGACCTATATATATATAGATATATTTATACCGTATATGCACACACACACACACACACACACACACACACACACACACACACACACACACACACACACACACACACACACACACACACACACATACACACACACACACACACACACACGTGTGTGTGTGTGTGTGTGTGTGTGTGTGTGTGTGTGTGTGTTTTATTCATTACTTCTATATGGTTTGATAAAGCACCTTGCGTTGGCATGAAAGAGCTTACAAGTTCTCATTTGAGTTTTATTTTTTATCTTTGGTCATGTTGGATGGTCATTCTGTATACATTTTAGCAAGGATACTTACTGTTTTTACTCCCTCCAAAGAGAAACACGTGTTTTCTAACTTAGAAAGATGCTAGACTAATGTTTTGCTTCAGTGTGCATTTTTTAAAAGATTTGAAGTATGAAACTCAAATTACTTAGTGACTTCAATCCTCAATTATTAAAAAAAACACAAATTTTGTGAGGAACAGACTAAAACTTTGAACATTCTTTGAAAATCTATACAGCTGAAAGGTATGGTAAGGATTTTAAGAAGCTTAGCCTTATATTTCCATGGTACTTTTTAGCCCATATATTTTGTGTACAAATAACCCAGAAGTGGGCAGAATAAGGAAATGTTTGGATATTTATTTTTTTCCCTATCCATGAGGGACATAGGTGTTAAACCATGGAAGAATTTGCAATTTCCCATAAAGTGAGTCCTATAGTTAGTTATCATATGATAAGAGGTTTTGTTGATAGTATGTTGGATGTGGAGAAGTTCCAGATCATTACCTTGTTTAACAAGTCTGGTGATTATTTTTTTAATAATATGGATATACCACAACTTTTTGTGCCTTCATCTAATACAGTGGGCCTGTCCCTGTGGTAGGCATTGAAACCCTATACTGATGGGGTGCTGTCACTGGTCCTGAACCAGATCTCTGTGACCATTCAATGCTGACATTGTCCATGCTAAGAAGTGCTTGTAGGAAGTAAATTTTTATGTTAAGGCTCCAAGCATCGAACAGTAATACCTTTTTATTATCCAGATTTTGTTTTGTTATGTTTAAAGCTGTGGAAGACTGACATTACCTAAAAAAGACACTGTGGGAATGGCCAAGTTTTTATCCAATATACAAACGCTTTGAAGAAATAGGTGCAGACCATCCCTAGCAATGCATTTATGAATGTTTACTGTATCCTCCCAGGTGGATAATCCCTTAGAATGAGAGCAGAAGATAAGACAATTGTTGAAATCAGTAATCTTTTGTTCGTACTGTGGCATTAGTCATGGTGATGGTAAAATGCTGTTGAAAGTTAGGTTCATAACTGCCATAGACAGATATTCTGAGAGGTCCTTCATGTCTTTCTTTACATAGACCAGGGAGATATGTCTAAAGTCATTTATACCCTTGTGTCCTATGACTGTGTCATATGTGTACTTGTGTTGCAAGGACTTGAGTGCATGCATGCTGTGATGAATCCTGGCATCTGACTGGCAACTGACGATGGCTCGGATATTGGATTGTGTGCAGAGTTTCACCTATGGGCTTTTGAACTGAGTGTGTGTTAGTGTCATTGTTGGATGTATGTTTCATGGTGGGTGCTATCTGTGTTGTCTGATTATGAGGTTCCTGAGGGTACTTGTTTTCTGGGTTACATTAGTGAGGCCTTTTGTGGTTAGGGTAGATTACGTTTAAGAGCCTCAGTATATGTAGGTGCATGTGTTTTTTCTGAGCTTGATTGGCTTAGTATGCTGTTGCTGACAAACTACATGTTGTTTGTTGTGGCTTTGTGTGAGAGCTTTGCCTCCAGTAACATTATATTACTACATGTATCACACACTGCGTAAGTTTATTTAAGTAATAGGTGATTGTCAGTAAATGGGAGACAACTGCTACAGATGCAGTTAAGCAGTTGGAAAGTGCAAATCCATGGTTCAAGGTGCTCACTAATGTGACCTGTAGGGAAAGTTGTTACTATGGGATTTGGAGCTGATTAGTTCCTATGAAATTTGGAGTTGATTACTGGAGGTGCTGTCTGTCTGGTAGTGGAGATAGTGTATATCAACACTTCTACAAACAACCAGGAATCAGTGATCTTATGCTCCTTCTCTCACCAGAAGCAAAAGAGTTTCACTAGTCCCAAGCTGCTTCCTGGGAAGTAGTATTAGCAACATAACTGCACAGCTGTGAATCAGTCGTCCTTCACCCCTTCTCTCGCCAGATGCAAAAGAGTAACACTAGCTACAAGCTGCTTCCTGAGAAGTACTATTAACTCAGATTTTGCTGGATTCAGTACACTTGCTGTACTCTTCTAGTAGATATTCTAGATAGAACCTACAGCAGATGGATGCAACAGAAAGCCAAGTTGGTCAAAGTCCTGAAGTGGGTCTCACAAAACTGAACCAGACCGATCAGTTTTTTACACACTCTGCCCACTCTGCAGCTAACAGGAATCAATGCTCCTCCTCGCCTTCTCTCATTAGGAGCAAAGCAGTGCACTAATTCCAAGTTGGCTTTCAAGAAGCAATTTTCAGACTTTCCAGTGACTAGTGGTCTCTAGGAAAGGTAGGAAATAATGTCGCCCTGCTCTTTCTCTCACCAGAAGTAAAAGAGAAGCGCAACTCTCGAGGTGATTCTGGAGAAATATTTCCTAGGCTCTCCAGTGATACCTAGTCCTGATTTTAAAAGTAAGATTGAAAAAAAAGGATTACTGCTTATATTAATTTCAGATGAGAGACACATGATTAGCATATGTTTTAATTGCTAATATCTAGTTATGAATAACCAAAATATGACTACATTTATACTTGTTAGTATGTTTCCAGTGTGTTTAAAGTTATTATTTTTAAGATGATCACACTGTAGACATTCATATTAAAATGCCTTTTGAGTGTAGTTAATTGTTTAAAGAATATTTTCTATTATTTATTCTAAAGATCTTGTCCTCCACTTCTGTTTTTCAAATATATTTTCTTAACTCAGATTTTACATATATTTATTAACTCTTGTTCAGTGTTGAACTCACTGAATCATTTTTATTTATGTCTTTATTAATTTAACTTCTAGTCAAAAATGTTTTAGTGTAATAGCTCTTTCCTTTACAGATTTGCAGTGTTTTACAATTGTAACATCATTAATATTTGTTTCTCAGTTTTTTATTTTACTATATTAACGTTAGTAAACCATTATACGGCCATTACCTTAATCAAGTTATAATACACAGTAAAACTAATTAGAAACATTCTTAATGAGATTAGGAAAGAGATGAGAAAACGACGATGACAGAAAATACAGGAAAAATAAGAATATGTATTAAACTATGACAAACTTACTTAGAAAGTATATGTGACTATATATACAAATAAATCTTTCTTCTTGTCTTTCACCTTCCTGTCCTTCTTATTTCCCCTTTTTATTCTTTTATATTGGTTGTCCATATCATAACAACATATTTGTCTGACACTTGATCTTTTAATGGGTGTCTAGTGGCCTAATGGTTACTCCCTCATGTGTAACATATTAAGATAAATGTTTATATATAAAAGGATTACTTTGTGTAAATATAATGGTTAAGGTCTTTACCTCACAGACATAAGATACAGGCTTTGATTCTCTGGTTATAGTTTTGTATTTTCCTATGAACCTTTACTCAGTTACATTCACTTCTGCTTAAGATATACTAACTTGAACTCAAAAATGAATGAAAATGTTTATACAAATTGAAATTAGACATGAGAATCTATATTAATATTTTACTTTGAAAATGTACAGTAAATTAATTCATTAAACTTAATGGACAGCTGTTCTAGTGAGTTTAATAGAGACATAGCTGGCTCACCCAGTGCCCTGCGCCAGTCCTTAAAATAGCACACCACCCCCTTGCTCATACTGAAGTGCAAATAAAAAAGGCAGACTGAAGCCCATGCCCCCTTTCTACCAGCTCTTCATTAGAAGAGCAAAAAAAAAAAAAAAAGTGCTCTAATAGACTGCTCACAACAGTCTGATGCACATGTACCCTCCCTACCAGTAACAGCACAAAAAAGTTGCTTTCTATACTGGCATTTCAGAAATACTGGTACAGAAATGGCACTCAACTTGTACCCTCTAACACGTTGCACCTGGGGCACATTTGCCCTTTGTCCCACCCTTGCTAGGTGTTGAATACAGGACAGTATGATTACATGTGTGATTGTAACCAGCGTATTATGTGCTCAAGACAGGAATGCCAAGCAATTCATCTTGACGGCGAAGCTGGAGGGGTGAATCATGGCATCCGACACAAGAACACATACCAGAGGGTTATAATTGCAGCACTGATTATAAGTCTTTGCAGTGTGTGGAACTTTATCTTCTCCATGTGCTACAACTTACAGGAAAAAAAAAACAGAAAAAAATAATAAAAGAAAGAGAAAATGTAGTGCTGTGAAGTATTTTACTGGATTTGAAAGCTGGCAAAGTACTTAGAGAACATTACCAAAAAGATACCAGCATACTTCTTAACTCTTTTGCTTAACAATTCTACACAAATCCAAAACTAATGGTGGGGACAAAAGGTCAAAATCAGTGGTGGTTTCTAAACAGTCCTCTAATTCACTTAAAAATTTAATAGAACAATGGATTTTACATTAACATGAAATCTGTAACCAATAACAAGTATAAAACTCTAATATCTGGCATTACTGACTAACTGCAATCATAGGTTCATAGGTGTGTACTAAGCTAATGGCCCTGGAGCCTTTACAAGCCTAGCCCATAGAAGTGCCCTGGCATCGTGCCACCCGACGTTAGTTCCCAGTGCCTCTATCAAATAGAGCCACTGGAGTGATCCCCGAGGTGAACTTTCTATTACCCCACCCTCTCATCAAGATTTCTCTTGAAGAGGGTCAGTGAGGTGCTCTGCTTGACATGTATGATAAGTCTATTCCAGAGCATGGGCAGTCTCTGGGTTAGGAACCTGTCCCTCCAGCATGTTCTGTTGATTGTAGTAATGAGGTTGAGGTCTCTGGAGCATGTGGTGCGTAGGGATTGGGATTTCTTTAGCATTTCTAACACAGTTGGGTCAGACAGGTCTTGGTAAATCAAGCAGAGATCACCACTAAGTAGGCGATATGAGACAGAGAATAGCTGGAGTCTTTTGAGTCTGCCCATGTAGGACATGTATTTGATGCCTATGATCCTCTTCATGAGGTACTTCTGTGGTCTCTCCAGCTGTTGCAGGTGTCTAGTGAGGTACATGCCAAATGGGGCATTATACTCGATGATTGGTCTAATGTGGGAAGAGTAGAGCAAGATGATGACCTCTTTCTTCCTGGATGCAAAACCCTTGGTAATGAGATGTGCCACATAGAAGGACTTTCTGACCACAGTGGCAATGTGGAAGTCGAAGGAGAGGTTGCTGTCCACCTGCGTCCCCAGATCTCTTATAATGCCTTCAGTATTCAGTGGGCTCCCATCGATGTGGTAATTAGTGGGAACTGAGTTTTTACCAAAGGGGATGATGACTCATCTTTTGGCGTTAAGCTTAAGGCCATGGTTTCAACATCAGTCATTGGTCTCAGTGAGACCTTTCTGTAGGATAGTGAGGCATTTCTCTAGGACTGTCAGTGATTTACCAGGAAATGAAATTTTATAAGGGACAGGGAAGAAATAAGAGGACACCGGAAAGATACAGCAAATATGCATCATATGCTTCTCCAGCAGAAGGCAAACAGCATTTAAAAGCTGTTAGACACTTTGTTCTGTCACACTTTCTGTAAATGTCAGAGTAAAGTTCCAATAGCCTTTAAATGCCAATATTACCATCTGCCTTTGTTTGTTGGCCAGCACTGTTCACTGTTAGTCCCTCGTACAAGACCTGATCTTTTCTTGTTGAGCACCCCAGGCACTAAGATTAGGTCTTACACAAGGGAAACACTTAAGTTTAGATTTATTCCAATTTTTGGAGGTAATCACAGTGCTGTCAGCACTTTGATGAGATTAATGAAACTTGATAATTAGATTTAGATAATATTATAAAAGCAATGTTCAGAATTTAAATCTACTTGAAGATGCTTTTCTTCCATCATTTTTAGGATCCTTAGAGGTCTGGAATGAGTGAGAGGAGACAGATGTGGGACAGGAAGATGGGAAGAAAATAATGTATTTATATCTTTCTTTCTGCCTTTAGTTTGTAAGTTACAAACATACAGGAGAGCATAACTGATATCTTACGCAAGCAATAATGCCCAACAGGGTGTGTGTTAATGTGTAATTAACACCTGCCCAGGAGTATTATGAGGCCCGACGCTGCAGGCATTTTCTTTTGTAGTTCAAGAGGAATTGAGAGTCCCCTCCCCCCACACTACTGCAGAGGTGTTAAAACTATCACTGCACTGACAGACCCTTGCAGAATCAATTCCTCAGACTACAAAAGAAAACCCTGAACAAAGGCCTGCAATTTATTTACTTTTCTGGCTGTGGCTGGATGGCTTCTAAGTATACTGTAAAACAAGGTCTGAACCAAACATAAATGAGAATGATTAAAGGCAGAAAAGAAGCAGTCCTTTTACTGAAGGTAAAGAAAATAACAGTAACCCTCCCAAATCCCATTATATGTCAATGGCAAGGGAATTAAAAGTTACTTCATTATGTTTGGCATGAGTCATACAAAGTATTATGGGAAAGAGAAAGGCTTGAGGGAGTACAAGATCATGTTGATACATCAAGACCCATTGGTAGCCATGTGGTGGAAAACAGGCTACAATTACAAATAAAGCACTTAGAGTGATTTTGAGGTGTTAAAATAGGTCAGGAAACAAAAATAGAGTGAAAAAAACTTTTTTTTAATTCTAGGGTGGAGTTTCCCTTTAAGCTGTTTACTTAACAGATTAAGTCATAGCTATAATTTGGCTCCTAGAAAACAACAATGTGTAAAGACATCTTCTCTTTGTTGATGATTTACAACTGTATAGCTCATCAGATGAGGAACTGAAAGCACAACTGCAAGTAGTCAAAACTTTTTCAGATGATATATTAATGACATTTGATTTTGATGAATGTGCAAAAGCAACCTTTAAAGATAGAAAATTGCAGCACCAAGAAAACGTCAGTTTGGGACATGAATGTGATATAAAAGAACTTGAGCAAGAGAGAACATATAAATATTTGGGAATTGGTGAAGGATCAACAATAAAACATGAACAAATGTGAATAAAACTGAGTAATTAATATTTTAAACAACTTAAATTAATTCTGAAAACAGCATTGACATCCAGGAACAAAATTCAAGCTATAAACTAATTTGCTCTTCCTGTCCCAACTTACAGTTTTAGAGTGATTGACTGGCCCCAAAACATGTTGGATAGATTAGATAGAAAACAAGAAGGATGCTTCATGTTCATCAAATGATTTATAAAAATCAGTGCATACCAATATTATATATTCCTTGTTCCGAAGGAGGTATGGGTCTCCTTGAAATTTATTATATGTATAGATCTGCAATTGTGGGACTGCACACACATCTGCTGACCTCACAAGACCCAAACATACTGAAAGTTTTGAAACATGAGGAGAATAAATCTGAGATGACTTCCCTGCTTAGTCTAGCAGAAGCATATTGGTTTTAAGTAGGAATGGAAATCAAACCAGAAGTAGATAAAAATCAGGCAGCAACTGAATGTGCCAAAGTAAAAAAAAAAAAAAAAAAAAAAGAAAGAATATAAAGTGAAGGACCAGATGAGAAGGCAAGAAATGTGGAAAATGCATAAATATAGTTGCAAGTATAGAAAACCTCTGGAAAAACCTCATGTTGATCAAGAATGATCACAGGAATGGCTAAGGAGAGGCAAATTCAAACCAAGAGATGAAAGGTTAATATTGGTGGCACAAGATCATGGGCTACATACACATTGGTTTGCAAAGTCCATTGAGCATGTGGGAGAAACAGACAAATTTAAGTTTTGTAAAACAGAACTGGAAACAGATGCACACTTCATTGCTGGTTGTCACATACTAATGACAGAAGGACTGTATACTGAAAGGCATAATAATGTGGCAAGACTTTTGGACTGGGGATTGTGCAAACATTATTGGTATTCAAGTGGCTGAAAAACACTGGAAACATGAGCCACAAAAAATCATAGAAAATTATAAAGTCTACATCACATGGGGTCATCCATTGCCAACAGTTCAAAAGATAGATGCCAGAAAACCAGATATAGTGCCCCAAGAAAAGAAGACAAACGTAGTATTGATCATGGAAATCGCTACACCCAGTGACTACAGTGTGTTGCATACAGAGAGATACAGAGTCATGAAATATCAGGATCTGCAGGCAGAAATGAGAGTAATGTGGAAGAAAGATACACAGACAGTTCCAATTGTAGTAGGAGCAATGGGTCTTATAAAAAAGAATCTAAAATCGTATTTTGACATGTTACCAATACATGTAACCACATATGAATTGCAGAAGGAGTCATTACTGGGCACATTGCGGGTGCTGCAAAAAGCATTTCTGGCTGACATCAAAGATTAAAACAACACTAATTTCATGAACTTTAATCATATTTTGACTTAGGAATGGGGTCCATTCCCATCATACTATTAGAAACCCAAAAGACTTGGAGAAATTAAAAAAATGGGTCTGAATGAAGAGATGATAAATCAGCAAGCAAAGGAGAGTAGGATTGCTACAACTAAATTCATCCTCATGTCTTGGTGAGTACCTTATCAGGAGGTGGACCCTGTATTTCACAAAATCTCACCAAGATGACACTGATATATATAGACTGTATTTTATATAGCATATATCATGTACAGAAGTAGGTTAAAAAATAAAAAAAGACAGCTGGGTACACAAGACCCAGGATAAAAAAGTGCCCAATCCTGGTAGGTGCACTGGTGCCAGGACTGAAAAAAATGACAGTATAGACATTCCTACAATGGGGCTAGGCCAGGGCCAGGGAGAGGATGCCCCCCCCCCCCGTAGAAGGAATTAGTAGTCCACAGAAACCACAAAAACTGATAGGCCAAAAAAGACCCATAAAGACGATAAAGTAGATTACTGAGGATAAGAAAGAAATGATGTATTGTTACTAATATGCAAGAAGTCAAGCATTTCCAGGGAAGGTATACAAAAAGATTAAGAGAGAAATTAGAAGAAAGAAAAATGCTTGCACAAGAAAAACTGTCAGAAGCTTCAAATAAAAATTTGTGTTCATTAATACAACAGATTTATGAAAAACATTATATAGACCAAAAACCTTGGGTCAGTTGGAAAAAGATGATAAACCACACAAAAGCGAAAATGAAACTGAGCGATCATGAAGATGAAATCACAAACTATTTTATTAGCACTTTCGGAGTGGTCGGTGCCTCTCCTTCTTCAGACAAAATACCAAGCAATTAAACAGCTTTTTATAAAAATGTATAAAACCAATAATTCAGTCAAGGAAATCATTAACACTAAACAGTTCCTTAAGGAAAACATTAAAGCTACGCTTCAAATATGTGCAAAACGGCAACAAAGCAACACAACAAATCAACAACGTCACTAAATACGTCCCTATATACATGGTTCTCTTAGTTTATAGTATAATGATCTATATATATATATATATATATATATATATATATATATATATATATATATACATATGAGTTAGTTTAAGTATATTATATATATTTTTTTGGTAATAATATACAGTTAATATATATATATATATTTTTTTTACATATTCATATATAATATCTTTTGTTGATGTGTATTAGTTTATTGTATATAAGGACGTATTTAGTGACGTTGTTGATTTGTTGTGTTGCTGGAGCCTTCCATAGGAAACCAGTACATAAGCTCAGGTAAAGTTGCACAGCAAGGGAAGGAACATGAAACTGTGGCAACTCTGACCCAGTCAATGATGTGGAGTGATAAGCCAGTGAATTCCCAGATGAAAGAGCAACAGACAACACAGGAAAAAAATGAATGGAATATGGTGCAAGAAGATGTTCTGGAACTTTCTACAGAATATCCTCAAGAAATGGAGAACAAAGAATGTCCCCTCAGTTTGGAAGAAAATGATTTAAGAAAAGAGTTGCTTGATTTAAAAGAAACGGACAGACATATTAAGATCAATGAAAGAAATAGACTACAGAAAGTCAAAAAACCCAAAAAGTTAGAAAGTCTGATAAAACAAATGAACACAGTAATTAGGACTGTTCATAGAGATTAATGCAATATGACAGAAGTAAATAAGATATATTACTGTGCAGCTAAATTAATCACAGATAAAGTCTTACCACAAAAACACAGGGCAGAAAGCAAAGGGAAAGGGAGAAATCAAATACCATTATGAGTACTGGATAGATAAAACTATAAAGCAATTAAGACAAGAAGTGTCACTGTTAAAAGAGAATAGAAGAGGGAACAGATCAACAAAAAACACTAAAAAAGATAGATGTGATAAAAGCAATGTGCAGTATCAGAACAGAACATGATCTATCATGCACTATCTCAAATAATAAATTGTAAATATCAGCACAGGCAGAAAATTTTAGAAGATATGCAGATAAATATAAAGGAAATGTTCAGAATAAGCAATTTATTGGTTACCTAAAAAAGTTTTATAGAGAAATGGGAAACGAGGCAAAAGAAATTGAACTACTGCTAAAAAAGAATAAATAGAAACATTTTGGAGAAATATCTATGAAGATCCTGTTGAACATAATAAATATGTTAAATGGCTAGAAATAAAAGAAAGAATAAGAAGTTCAAATTTTCAGGATATAAAATGGGATGAAGTAATGGCCAGAGAGATTGAAACAAAGCTAAGAACATTTCCTAATTGGAAAACCCCAGGCCTAGATGCAATACCTAACTTCTGGCTAAGAGCATTAACATCTTTACACAAAGATTTAGCCATGAGTAAGAACTATTATATGCACACTCAGAACAGACACCAATCTGGTTAACAACATGAACAATACTCTTACTTAAGAACAAATTGCAAGCTATCCTAAAAACTCTAGATCAATAACTTGCTTTCTGACGACATACAAAATATGCACTGGAATTGATGCCAGCATAGATTATAGTCATTCAGAAGAAAACTTAATCATGGCAATAGAACAAAAGGGTAACAAAACAAAGTCATATGGAATAGAGGATCATTTCTTGTGAAACAAAGTCATAATGGAAAACTGTAAAAACAGAAAGAATCTAAGTATGACATGGATAGACTACAAAAAAAAGCATATGAGAGTATCATGGATAAAAGAGTGCTTAAAAAGGTATAAGCTACACCCTATACTGATCGATTATATTACAGCAATCAAGAAACAGCAGCAAACCACTTTGCAGTTAAGCCGCAATGAAGGACAAATTATTATTCCAGGGATACAAATACATAAGGGGATATTCCAGGGTGATTCTTTGTCACCGCTGCCCTTTTGTCTTGCCCTTAATCCATTAAGCTGTTTACTTAACAGATTAAGTCATGGCCATTTGGCTCCCAGAAAACAATAAAGTATAAAGGTATCTCATCTTCTTTTTGTGGGTGATTTAAAACTGTACAGTTCATCAGATAAGTAACGGAAAGCACAACTGCAAGTGGTCAAATCTTTTTCAGATGATATAAGAATATAATTTGGTCTTTCGAAATGTGCAAAAGCAACCTTTACAGTAGGAAAGCTGCAGCACCAATCAGTCTGGGAGAGGAATGTTATATAAAAGAACTTGAGCAAGTGAGAATTCATAAATATTTGGGAATTGATGAAGGATCAACAATAAAACATCAACAAATGCAAATAAAACTTAGTAAGGAATATTTTAGAATACTAAAATTAATATTGAAAACAGCGTTGACGTCTAGGAACAAATTCCAAGCTATAAACCAAATTTCTCTTCCTATCCTAACTTACAGTTTTGGAGTGATTGACTGTCCACAAAAGGTGTTGGATCAGCTAGACAAAAAACAAGAAAAATGCTTCATGCTTATCAGATGATACCAAGATTATATCTTCCTTGTTCTGAAGGAGGTATCAATTACATGTATAGATCTGCAATAGTAGGACTGTATATATATATATATATATATATATATATATACACACACATACACTGACCTCACAAGACCCAAATGTAGTGAAAATTTTAAAATGTGAGGAGAATAAGTCTAAGATGACTTCCCTGCTTAGAAGCATATTGGTATTAAATAGGAATGGAAATCAAACCAGAAGTAGATAAAAATCAGACAGCAACTGAATGTGTCAAAAATAAAAGAATGAATATAAGGTGAAGGATCAGATGAGAAGGCAAGAAATGTGGAAAATACATAAGCATAAACAGTTGCAAGTATAGAAAACTATTGGAAAAACCTCATGTTTAAGGAGATGTGAATTTAAACCAAAAAATGAAAGGTTAATATTGGTGGCCCAAGATAGTGGGCTATGTACACATTGGTTAGTAAAGTCCATTCAACAGGTGGGAGAAACAGACAAATGTAGGTTTTGGAAAACAGAATTGGAAGTAGCTGCACATCTTGTTGCTGGTTATGATATACTAATGGCAGAAGGACTGTATACTGAAAGACATAACAATGTGGCAAGACTGTTGCATTGGTGATTGTGCAAACATTATAATATAGAAGTAACTGAAAAACAATGGAAACATGAGCCACAAAGTATTATAGAAAATCATGAAGTTTATATCGCATGAGATTACCTGTTACTAATAATTCAAAAAACAGGTGCTAGAAAACCAGATATAGTGTTCCATAAAAAGAAGACAAAATTATCATTGATCATCGAAATTGTTATACCCAGTGACTATAGTGTCTTACGCACAGTGAGACACAAAGTCATAAAATAACAGGATTTGCAGGCAGAAATGAGGGCATTGTGGAAGAAGGATACCCAGACACTTCCAATAGTAGTAGGAGCAATGGGTCTTATAAAAAAGAATTTATAATCATACTTAGATGTATTACTGATACTTGTAACTCTATATGAATTGCAGAAGGAGTCTTTACTGGGCACATTGTGGGTGCTGCAAAAAACATTTCTGGCTAACATCAAAGACTGAAACAATACTAATTTCATGAACGTTAATCATACTTTGACTTAGAAATGGGGACCATTTCCATCATGGCATTAGAAACCCAAAAGACTTGGAGAAATTAAAAAGGCAGAAAACAATCAGTTTAGAGCTAGGACTTATCTAACTTTAGAGACCCTTTGTTCTGGTCTCATTTTAGAGCTGATGAGTAGTGGGACTTAACAGACTGTAGAAGCCCTTTACTATGGACACATTCACTGTAGGGTTAGCGTGTACTGGGGCTTATCTGACTTCAGAGCCCCATAACTGCAGAAAGCATATGGTTTAGTGCTGTTACTTAACTAGATTTACCCATTCTCAGATGCCCTTTATTGCAGAAAACAATCAGTTTTGAGCTGGCATGCAACAAGACTTACCTGACCTCAGAGGCTCTTGGTTGCAGAAAGCAATCAATTCTGAACTGGTGCATAACAGGACTTACCTGTCTTAAGAGGCCCTTGGTTGAGGAAATCACTCAATTTGGAACTTGCGCATACAGAGGTCCTTGGGTGTAGCAGGGCTTTCATGACCTCAAATGCCCTTGATTGCAGAAAGAGGTTAGTTTAGAGCTAGTACATAGCCAAACATTCCAGAACTTAGAAGCCATTGATTTCAAAAAACAATCAGTTTAGAGCTGGTGTGTAGCCAGACTTACTCACTTCAGAGGCCCACAGCTGCAGAAAGCAATCTGTTTAGACCTAGTTCATAGTGGGACTTAGCTGACCTTAGAATGTTCTGCTTGCAAAATGCAATCAGCTTATAGATGGTAGACAATAAGATGTAGCTGACCTTAGAAGCCCTTCTTTATAGAAAGCAAACAGTTTAGATCTTGTGAGTAGCAGGACTTACCAGATCTCTGAGGCCTTTCATTGAAGAAAGGAATCACTTTGGCGCTATGGCATAGAAGGAATTACCTAACCTCAGAGGACCTTAGATGTGAAAATTAAGCATTTTAGAAGTGGTTGATAGTGCAAGTTAAGGGGTCTATATTATATATTCAAAGTTTCAAAACTTTGAACCTCATATGTTCGACAACATATGAGAAAAGTTTGAAACTTTAAAAGTATAATAAAAAAATAAAACAAAAAAAACTTACCTGAACGGTCTGAGCAGGGGGGCAAGCCTCCCTGCACACCCCACACACCCCACCCCCCTACTTAAATATACCAACTCCAAGATCGCACTTCAGTGCAGAAAAAGGAAATGTTCCCATTCTGTGCCATATGGAGCCGTTGCTTTTAAACTTCAAACTTTTCAAAGTTCGATCATATGGTGTCGACCATATGACATTCGAACTTTGAAAAGTTTGAATAATTAATAGGGACCCCAAATTAACAGGCCTCAGAGTACCTTCAGTGTAGAAAGCTGGTGTGTAATAAGGCTCACCTGACTTCAGATGTCCTTTGTTGAAGAAAGCAATCATTTTAGAGCTGGTACATAGAGGTACCTACTAGACCTCAGAGACCCTTCAATGTGGTAAGAAATTAATTTAGATCTGGTGCATAGTGGAATTTACTTGACATTAGAGGTCCTTCTTTGGCTAAAGCAATCAGTTTAGTGGTTGTGCATAGTGGGGCCTACCTCACTTCAGCTGCCCTTCATTGCAGAAAGCAGTAAGTTTGGTGCTAATGCAGAGCAGGACTAACCTGACATCAAGCTTATCTCACCTCAGAAGACATTGTTTTAGAAAGCAGGTACTGTAGACCTGATATGTAGCAGGTCTTACCTAACCTCAGAGGCCACTCAGTTTAGAAAACCTCAGTTGTGATTTCATGTGTAGAGGGCCTTACCTGACCTCAGAGGTGCATAGACAAGATGATCAATTTCAACAATTGGCTTAAGTACTGGTGTCATTCAAAGGGGATCCAATGCCTGTCAGCTTGGGATGATATGCCCGACAAGCCACGATGCTTCGCTAGGGACGGCTTGCACCTGTCACCCCTGGGCTTTCGGATATTGGCAAAGGCTCTTGCTACCCCCATAGTGCCTTTTTTAGGCAAGGCTCAAAAGACAAACCCACCTCCATAGGTAACACAAGGGATAAGAAACTAAGAGTAATGCTACTCAACGCCAGAAGTCTAAACCTCAAGATGCACTTTCGAAACTCTCCTTAGCATGGAGAACATCGATATCTGTGCAGTAACAGAAACCTGGTTCAGGGCTCCGAGAGCACCCCAGCACTACCAGGTTATACCTCATACCATGCTTTTCGGCCCCAAAACTTGGACTGAACCACAAAAGGAGGGAGTATCGATATTCATCAAAGATACCCACACCTCCAGGTTGGTGGCAAAGCACGAAGCATCAGAGACTATCCATGTGCAACTAACAGTGGGTAAAACTGCCTTCCAGTTTATAGCCTGCTACAGACCACCCTCCCAAACCCAGGAACCCCACTCGGCCTTCCTGAGAACACTGGAAAATATGAAGGTCTCTCCAAACACCATTATATTGGGCGACTTCAACTACCCAAACATAGACTGGGAGCATTACTCTAGCTCCAACACCTAGCCCAAAGGTTCCTAGAATTTATAAACTCAAATGCTATGGAACAACTTGTTACCACTCCCACAAGAGGGAAAACATACTGGACCTGATCATCACCAACATGGGGACTCTATGCTCCAGACCAGAAGTGTATCCCTCACTGGTAAGATCAGACCATAAACTAATCTCACTGGATATTCACATCCCGACCCCACCCCTGCCCAGAAAACCACAGTGAAAAACTTCTCTAAAGCAAATTTTACACTCCTCAAAACTGAGGTGGAATCCTTCAAAGCCCCGGGCCTGTGGAAAATCTGCCCAGACCACAGAATCCTTTATAAAGCATTCTATGAACACCTTCAGGAATGCATGGATCATGCAATCCCAAATAAAACCAAGACCCAATCCTCCAAAGGCAGGCGTCCTGTCTGGTGGACCCCAGCCATAAACAAACTATACAATAGAAGGAGGAAGCTACTAAATGATAAAGCAAAATCCCAAAAAGGAAGGCATCACTGATCAGTATTAGCAAAAACTACGGGCACACATAAAATTGTCTAAGGCCAGCTTGAGAGAAAAATTGCACAGGACACTAAGGATAATCACAAGGCTTTCTTTAGTTATGTTAGGAACCTGGGTGGTAATTCCCAGATATGCTCAGAATTAGTCCAAAATGACAAAAATACACCGAACCCACAGACATTGCCAACATCCTAGCTGACAGGTTCAGCGCAAACTTCTCCCTCTCCCCACCAAAGGGCAAATATCTATCCCAGCAGAGTGCTGCCCCTGACATCTCAGATGCTCAGGTAAGAGCCGCCCTCTCCAAAGCAAAAACACAGCATCAATGGGACCAGATGGTGTCCCGGCTCGTCCTACATGAACTCAAAGAAGAGCTAAACCCAAACATAAAACTACTGTTCAATCTCAGCCTTACTACAGGATATGTGCCCAAAGAGTGGCGTACAGCAACAGTGGTCCCTCTCCATAAAGGTGGTGCCTCAACGGATCCTGGAAACTATCGCCCCATAAGCCTGACTAGCTTGGTCTGCAAAGCTATGGAAAGGATCATCATGGACCTCATAAATAAAGATATTGGGGACCTACAGACACTGGATCCTACCCAGTTCGGCTTTGTTAAGGGCAGATCCTGCCTCTTAAACCTGGTTGATTTCTTTGAAACAGTCACCAAGGCCAGTGGCGAGGGCCAGGTCGTCCACGCAGCCTACCTGGACCTCATAAAAAGCCTTGATACAATACCCACTTGGGCATTATAGATAAGCTCACCAGCTTAAATATAAACCCCTATGTCACTAGATGGGTTGCAAACTGGCTCAAGGACAGAACCCACATGGTTAGAATTGCTGGAGCCATGTCAAACTCCAAACCAGTTACAAGTGGCATCCCACAAGGCTCAGTCCTGGGACCTCTTTTGTTCGGTATATATTTCTCGGAGGTACAGGCCAACACAGAAGGACTGTGGCTGACCAAGTTCGCAGATGACTGCAAACTGGGCGCCATAATCGACTCTCCAGCCGACACAAGCATCCTCCAAAAGGGCCTCATAGAAACAGACAACTGGTGCCAGAGCCATGGCCTCAAGCTAAATGCCAAAAAGTGTATAGTCATCCCCTTTGGCAAAAAAGTGCCCACAAATTACCACATAGGTGGAAATCCATTAAGTACAGAAGAAGTAATTAGGGACCTGGGGACCCAAGTTGATAGTAATCTCTCATTTGACAACCACATGGCCAAAGTGGTTAGAAAAACATTTTATATAGCCCACCTAATCATGAAGGGATTCACATCTAGATCAGGGGAGGTCATCGTGCCTCTTTACTCATCCCTCATCAGGCCCATAATTGAGTACAATGCCCCTTTTGGGATGTACCTTACCAGACACCTGCAGCAACTGGAAAGACCCCAAAAGTACCTCACCAAGAGGATCAAAGGGCTCAAACAGATGCCATATACTGCCCGGTTAAAGAAACTCCAGCTCTACTCAGTGGCATACCGCCTGTTCAGAGGCGATCTGTGCCTGACGTATAAAGTCACGTCCAACCCAGAATTAATGGACATGCTGCACCTCAGAAAATCCAAATCCCATCGAGCTACGCTCGAGACTTGAACCTCAGCACTGAAATAAATAGGACATGCTGGAGGGACAGATTCATAACCCAGAGGCTCCCTTCACTCTGGAATAAAATCCCAGTCCAGGTTAGGCAGAGTCCCTCATTGACTCTCTTCAAGAGGAATCTTGATGAGTGGATGGGAGATCGTAGGTTTACCCCGGGTATCACTTCTGTGTCACTGTTAGACAGAGGCACAGTATACTAACCTCGAAAAAGGGCATAGCAAAATAAATTTAAAATGGGTGGCGAAAGCCAAACACATTCTGGCTAGGCTTATAAATGCCCTAGGGCAGATAGCCTAGTATGAACCTATGAACCTATGAACCTATGACTGCAGAAGGCAATCCTTTTAGAGATGGTGCATAGGAAAACTTACCAGACCTTGGAAGCTCTTGGTTGTAGAAAGCAATCATTTTACAGCTGAAGCAAAATGGCACCTACCTAACCTTAGAGGCCCTTGGTTGTGGACTACAATCAATTTAGAGCTGGTGAAGAGTGAGACAGACCTGACCTTAGAAGCTTTTGTTTCCAGAAAACAATCTCTTTGGAGATAGTGTGTGGTGGGACTTGACCATAGAGACCCTTGGTTTCAGAAAGCAATCAGTTTATAGCTGTTGGTAGCGGAGTGACCTTGATTTTCATTGTGGAAAGCACACAGATTAGAATGGTACATAACAAAACTTACCTGACCGCCGAGGTCTTTCATTCTTGAAAGTAATAAGTATATAGCTGTAGCATAATTGTGCTTACCTGACCTTAGAAGTCATTCTTTGAGGAGAGCAATCAGTATAGAGCTTTTTGCATTGCTTGACTTACCTGATACCAGAGCCCCTTCATTGCAGAAAGCGATCAACTTACACTTGGCATGTAGGGGGATGTACCTTAACTTCAGAGGCCCTTTGTTGTAGAATGTAATTAGTTGAGGTTTGGTCTACATCAGGATTCACCTGATTGCATGGGCCACTGTTGCAAAAAGCAATCTGTTCAGATCTTGTGTATTGTGGGATATATGTAACCTCTGTGGCCCTTTGTTGCTGAAAGTAATCAGTTTCAATCTAGTGCATAGGAACTTATGTGACCTCAGAGGCACATTATTGCAGAACTGAATCAAGTTAGAGCTGGTGCATAGTGGGACTTACCTGATCTCAGGGGTCTTTTGTTTCAGAAAGCAAACAGATTCAAGCTGGTGCACAGCGGGACTTTCTTGACCTCAGAGGCCTTTTGTAGCTGAAAGCAATCAGTTCCTAGCTGTTGCATAGTGGATATTACTTGATTCAGTGGCCCTTCATTGTAGAAAGCATAAATTTTTGAGCTGCTGCATGAAGGATCTTACCTGACCTCAGAGGTCCTTAGTTGTAGAAATAAATCATTTTACTTGTATATTGTGTACATAGTAATAATTATTTAACATTAGATGCCCTTCATTGCAGAAAACGATGATTATACTACTTACTATGCAGGTAAATTAATAACAAAGTGTTACCACAAAAATGTACAGTAACAAACAAAAAGAAAGAAACAAGTAATATGCTACCATGGAAGTATACAACAGAGGACATAAAGCAATTAAGACACGAAGCATCATTGTTAGAATATAGAAACGGGAACAAAGCTTCAAAAATGCTTAGAAAGATAGATGTGGTATAAGCAATGCACAGTATTAAAACAGACTCTGATTTATCATATGATATTGCCAATAATAAACTAAAATATCAACACTAGCAGAAAAACTTAGAACATATATAGATAAACATACAGAAAAATTACAAAATGAGCAATTCATTGTTGACCCAGAAAAGGTTAATAGAACTTGGAAACAAAGCAAAACAAAAGGAATAAAGACCCCACCAAAAAAAAATTAAGAAATAAACACATTTTGGTGAGATATTTATGTAGACTCGGCTGAACATAACAAAGGTCCTGAATGGATAGAAGAATTAAAAGAAACTGTAAGGAGTTCTAATGTAGAGGATATGAAACAGAATTAAGTAATGGCCAGAGAAATACAGACAAAATTAAGAAAAGCTCCCTAATGGAAAACCAGAGGCCCTGATGCAGTATCTAACTTCTGGCTAAAGGTATGAACATTTTTACACAAAGATTTAGCCCTTTGTGAGAATTATTTCTGTACACATTCCAAACAGACATTAGCCTGGTTAACGACAGGAAAAACTGCACTCCTCCATAAGAGTGAACCTACAAATCATTCTAAAAACTACAGACAAATAGTTTGCCTCTCGGCACTATACATATCATATACTGGAGTTGATGCAGACAAAGTTTATTGTCATTTAGAAATGTATTTCATTTGTTTGTCTGGCAAAGAATGTATGTAATAAAGAATTGTAAACTTTATACAATAGAACTGCAAATATTACTTATAGCAAATTATCTTGGCTAAAGCTTAAAGATAGTTAAGAAAAGTACTAGTGTTGATGATTAAGGATAATATTTGTTATGGACATTATTTATTTATTTTATTTTATTTATTTGTCTTTTGTTAACCAGGTTAGTCCTCTGGGCTGGAGGCCCATTTTCAGTGGAGACCTGCGGAGAAAAGTTCCACAACAAAAAATAACAATAACCATGTTTACATTACAAGTAATGTGAAAATTTGTATACATAACTACATGCATTCATGCCATATATGAATATGAGTACATAGCAAAACATACATTCATGTGGTAGTGGAAAATTAATAAAGCAGAAAATTCAGCAAAGACAATAGCTAAAAAGAACAAGAGGTGGAAACCTGTAGTAGAAAAGAAAATTTACAATTGGGCATCAGGAAGAAAAAAAACCTCTTAAACATCTTAATGACTAAAACCGAGTTGGTAGAGAGGAAGAAAAATGAGTAATAAATCGAAGGGTTGAAGTAGAGGGGTGGGGAAGAAAGTTTGGAGAAATCAAGAGAGTGAAAGAAAGCTGAGTATGAGAAGAGCTAGGGAGTGAGAAGCACAGTAGGTAAGGAAGAGAAAGATGAGATTTAAGTAAAGAAAGATGAGATTTAAGTATAGTAGTGCTCAGGGACAGAGATGAGGCACTACAGTACTAGTATTTATGAAAGTTATATTAAAGTAAGAAGAGAAAAATTGTCATGGTCTAAAACTGGGCGAGTAACTGTTAGGTAGGGTGGTGACAGGTGCAGGAGGTAGAGTTAGCAAGGTAGTTCTCCAGGTCAGTTCTCTTTTGAAATGAAATGAGGATTGAATAGAACATATATTGGTTGAGAGTTTCTTCCAGGTTTGAGATATAGAGCATGTAGAAAGTAATCTGCTTATTGTTTTGTTAATTTATTTATCTGTTGGTTGAAGTTTGTTAATTTTGTTCATGTTTGTTAAAATCCAATCAAATCTTTTTTTTTAAGAAATTGATTACATATATAGATCTACTATCATGGGACTGCATACATATCTGCTGACCTCACCAAATCCAAATATGGTCAAAGTTTTAAAAAATGAGGAGAAGAAGTCTAAGAGGACATCCTGGCCAAGTTTATTAAAGTGGTAATGGAAATCAAGCTAGAAGTAGAGTTAAATCAGACAAACTGAATGTGCCAAAAAACAAAGGAAAAGGATCAGATGTGAAAAAAAAATCTGGAAAATCCATAAATACAGAGAACTCCTGGAAAAACCTCATGTTGACTAAGACTTGACACAGGAATGGTTAAGGAGAGGTGAATTGAAACCAAAAGATGACAAACTAATAATGGAAACACAAGACAGTGGACTATGTACATGTTGATTTACAAAGTCCATTGAACATGCTGGAGAAACAGACAAATGCAGCTTCTGGTAAAAAGATCTGGAAACAGTCACACATATTGTTACTGGGTGTGATGCACTCATAACAGAGCGCCTGTATACCAAAAGGCACGACAATGTGGCAAGAGTGTTGTCCTGGGGATGTGCAAACATTACAATGTCAAAGTAGTTGATGCACTGGAAACATGAACCACAGAGCATTATAGAGAATGTTGAAGTTTATATTGCAAATGATCATCCATTACCAACAGTTCAAATAAATAGATGCAAGAGAACCAGATGTAGTAGTCCAAGAAAAAAAAAGACAAAATAAGTACTAATCATTAAAATTGCTACACTCAGTGATTACAATGGTTTATATTCAAAGACACAAAGTCATAAAATTCCAGGATGATTTGCAAGCAGAAATTAGAGCAATGTGGAATTAAGATAGCCAGACTATTACAGTACCAGTAGGAGCAATAGGTCTAATAAAAAATAATTTACAGTTGTACTTAGATACTCTTTCAATACATGTAACCCTGTATGGATTACAGAAAGTCATCTGAGCATAATGTGGGTGCTGAAAAGAGAACTTTTGGCTAATATCAAAGACTGAAACAAATACTAATTTCATGAACTCTAATAATTCCCTGATTTAGGAAAGGGGTCCATTCCTATCACTGTAGTAGAAACCCCAACAACTTTGAGTAATTAAACTGAAAGAAAGCAAGCTTTTTAGAGCTGATGTGTAGCAGAACATACTTAACCTCAGAGGTCCTTCACTGAGTAAAGCAATCTGTTTGGAGCTGGTGGGTAGTTGTATTTACATGATATCAGGTACATTTAATTGCAGAGAGAAATCAAGTTGGCGCTGCAGGATAGTGGGGCATAGCTGAACTCAGAAGGCCTTTGTACAAAACAAATCAGTTTAGACCTGTTGCATATCAGGACTTATTTGACTTCAGAGGCCTTTGGATACAGAAAACAGACATGTTATAGTTGATGGGTAGCAGGATGTATTAGATCTCAATGGCTCCTTTGTTGTGGAAATCAATCAGTTTAGAGCTGGTGAGCAGCAGGAGTTACCTGATCTAAGAGGCCTTTCACTGAAGAAAGCAATCAGTTTTGTGCTGGTGTGCAATGGAATTTGCCTGACCTCATAGGCCCTTTGTAGAAGGAAGCAATCACTTTAGAGCTGGTCTGTAGCAGTGCTTACCTTAACACAGAAGCCTTTCATTGTGGGAAACAGTTGCTTTAGATCTAGTGCATAACAGGGCTTACCAGATCTCAGAAACTCATCAATGTGGAAAGCAATCAGTTTAGAGATTGAGAATAATGGATAATGAATTAAGAACCCATAGATGCTGAAAGCATTCAGTACAGATCTTGCACATAGCAGGACTTACCTTATGCACAAGGCCATTTCTTGTAGAAAATAATTATTTTAGATCTGGCAAACTTTGAGACTTACCTTACCTCTGAGCCCCTTGGTTGCAGAAAAAGTCAGTTTTGGTTTGTACAAAGCAGGAATCACTTCACATCTGGTGTCCTTCACTGCAGAAAATGACAATGAAGAATCCTCAAAATACGGAAACCATCCTACAATGGGGCCAGGCCAGGCCAGGCTCAGGGGGAGGATGGCCCTCCCTGTTGTAGAAGGAAGTAGTAGTCCACAAAAATGAGAAAAATTGATTGACCAAAGAAGAGCCATAAAGACAACAGCGTGGACTATTGAGGATAAGAAAGAAATTATGTATTGTTACTATTATGTAAAAAGCCCAGAATTTCCAGACACAAGATATACAAAATGATTAAGAGAGAAATTAGAGGAAAGAAAAATACTTCCGCAGGAAAAACTGTCACAAGCTTCAAATAAAAATTTGCTTTCATTAATACAACAGATTTTTGAAAAACAGTATATAGATCAAGAAACTTTGATCTCTTTGGAAAAAGAAGCCTCTAAGGAAGTGAGAAAATATAAACAACAAAACCTAGAGATATTTGAAAAATATAAAGAAGAAATATGGACATGGGGAAGAAAGAGAGATTTGATATGGTGCAATATTTATGCAAAGGAGAAAGCCAAGTTAACTAATATACAGAAGGCAGTTTCAAAGATATTCAAAGAAAAATGGGTCTATATTAGAACCGCGAAAGCCCATTTAAGCGAATACATAAACGTCGACACATATTGTGCAAACAGCGAGTACACCGAATGCCCAAAACCGCAAAATTCAAAATTTCAAACCGGCATAGTTGGCCATCCCCACCACTTGCTACATACTACCCACCCAAACAAAATAAATAAACCGCATACATACACTAACCGAAACCCTACTTCTAACTCTACACTAAACCTTGCATACATTACTATCTATGAACTTACCTTAACCCGCATGCTCACCCTAGGGTCAGTAACTATCGCACACTTACCTTAATGAGCTATACCCAAACAAAATAAATAATCCACACACATACATTGAACAAAACCCTACTTCTAACCCTTACATACATTACTATCTATGCACTTACCTTAATCCGCACCCTAACCCTAAGGTCCATAACTATCGCACACTTACCTTACGGAGCTATATCTCAGAAGGGCCAACTATGCTAGTTCAAGATTTTGAATTTTGCAGTTTCAGGCATTCGGTGCACTTGCGGTTTGTGCAATCTGTGTCGATGTTTATGTATTCGTTTAAACGGACTTTCGTGGTTCTAATACAGACACAGAAAAATACAGGCAAAGGCATCCAGATATGGAAAATTTCACAATAAAAAGACTAAAAGCACAAAGATTTAATGTAGAAAAGATGATTAGTAATGTAGAAGTTAAAGAAATAGAAGTTGAAGTTATGGAGTGCCTGCGAAGTGAAGGATTTAATGTAGAAGGTCTAACACAGACTACATCACAGCATGATAGAGTGAGTCCCCAGAATAAGGAAAAGCAAGAAGATCAGGAGACATGTGAAGAAGAAATATGGACATGGGAAAGGAAAAGAGATTTAATATGGTGTCATATTTATGCAAAGGAGAAAGCAAAACTAACCAATACAAAAAGAGCAGCACCAAAGATATCTGAAGAAAATATAGGCAAAGGAATCCGGATATGGAAAACTTTACAATACAAAAAGTAAGAAGACTAAGAGGAAAAATAGAAAAAGAGATTAGTAATGGAGAAGTCAAAGAAATAGAAATTGAGGTAATGGAACAGCTGCAAAGAGAAGGATTCAGTGTAGAAAATCAAATGCAGAAAGCACCACAACAGGATAGAGCAATGGATATCCAAATTAAGGGGAAACCAGTGGAACAGGAAGCAACAGTCAGGTGCCATATCAAGATATTTTGGAGCCTTCCACAGGAAACCAGTATAAAAGTTCACTTGAAGTTAGACAGCAAGGAAAGGAACAGGAAACTGTGGAAACTCTGATGCAGTCAATGTTGAGTGATAGGATATGATAAAACAACAGATGACACAGGATGAAACTGAAAAGAATGTGCCACAAGAAGATGTTATAGAACTTTCTATAGAATGCCCAGAGGAAATGGAAAACAAGGGATGTGCCCTCAGTATGAAAGAAAAGGAGTTAAGAGAAGAGTTGCTTGATTTAATAGACAAAACAGATATATCAAGATCGAGAGAAAGAGACTGCAGAAGGTTAATAAAACCCCAAAAGTCAGAAGCTTGATAAAACAAATGAACACAGTAATTAGGACTGTACATAGAGATCCATGTGATATAACAGAAGTAAACAGAATATATTACTGTGCTGCTAAATTAATAACTGATAAAATTCTACCACAGGAACATAGGGTAACGAGGGAAAAAGGGGAGTGAAAACGAATACCATCATGGAAATATCGAATAAAGAAAACTATAAAGCAGCTAAGGCAAGAAGTCTCATTGTTAGAAGATTATAGAAGAGGGAACTGATCAACAAAAATATTAAGAAAGATAGATGTGATAAAAGCAATGCGCAGTATTAGAACAGACCAGGATCTATTATGCACTAATGGAGACAAACTAAAAATCTCAAAACAGGCAGAAAGACTCAGAAGATACAAAGATAAATATAAGGGAAAAGCACAAAATAAGCAATTTACTAATGACCCAAAAAAGTTTTATAGAGAATTGGGAAATAAGGTAAAAGGAACTGATAGACCGCCGAAGAAAGAGGAAGTATCTATAAAGATCCTGTGGAACATAACAAAGATGCTAAATGGATAGAAGAAGTAAAAGAAAGAATAAGAAATTTAAAGGTACAGGATATGAAATGGGATGAAATAACAGCCAGAGAGATTGAAACAAAGTTGAGAAAAGCCTCTAATTGGAAAACCCCAAGCCCAGATGCAGTACCTAACTTTTGGCTTAAAGTATTAACTTCTTTACATGAGGATCTAGCCATGAGTAAGAACTATTTATATGCACACCCCAAACAGACACCACACTGGTTAACAACAGAAAAAACAATGCTCTTACTTAAGAGTGAACCTGCAAGCTACCCTAAAAATTATAGACTAATAACTTGTCTTCCGACGATATATAAACTATACATGGGGATTGACGCCGACAGAGTTTATAGTCATTTAGAAGAAACCTCAATTATGGCAGTAGAAAAAAGGGCAATTAAAGAAAGTCATATGGAACAAAGGATCATTTGTTGTTAAATAAAGTTATAGTGGAGAACTGTAAGAAAGGGAAGAATCTAAGTATGGCATGGAGTGACTATAAAAAAACATTTGATAGTATCCCACATTCATGGATAAGAGTGCTTAAAAATGTATAAGGTACATCCTATACTGATTGATTACATTACAGTAACCATGAAACAGTGGTAGACCACTTTGCAATTAAGCCATGATAAAGGACAGATTATTATCCCAGGGATAAAAATCCAAAGGGGGATATTCCAGGGTGACTCCCTGTCACCATAGTTATTTTGCCTTGCCATTAATCCATTAAGCTGTTTACTTAACAGCTTAGGTCATGGCTATAATTTGGCTTCTAGAAAACAACAAAATCTAATGACTTCTCATCTTCTCTTTGTCGATGATTTAAAACTGTATAGCTCATCAGATGAGGAAATGAAAGCACAGCTGCAGGTTGTCAAAACTTTTCCAGATGATATTGGAATGTCATTTGGTCTTGATAAATGTGCAAAAGCAACCTTTAAAAAAGGAAAATTGCAGCCCCGGGAAAACATCAGTTTGGGACAAGAATGTGATATAAAAGAACTTGAGCAAGAGAGGGTGTAGAACTACTTGGGAATTAATGAAGGATCAGCAATAAAACATGAACAAATTTGAATAAAGCTTAGTAAGGAGTACTTTAGAAGACTTAAATTAATCCTGAAAACAGCATTGACACCTAGGAACAAGAGCCAAGCTATGAATCAGTTTGTTCTTCCTGTCCTAACTTATAGTTTTGGAGTGATTGACTGGCCCCAAAAAGTGTTGGATAGATTGGATATTAAACAAGAAGGATGCTTCATGCTCACCAAATGAGTTATAAAAATCAATGTATACCAAGATTATATATTCCCGTTCTGAAGGAGGGATGGGCCTCCTTGAAATTGATTACATGTATAGATCTGCAATTGTGGGACTCCACACATATCTACTGACCTCACAAGATCCAAATGTGGTGAAAGTTTTGAAACATGAGGAGAATAAATCTAAGATGACATCTCTGCTTAATTTAGCAGAAGCATATCGATATCAAGCAGGAATGGAAATCAAACCAGAAGTGGATAAAAACCAGGCAGCAACTGAATACGCTAAAAAACAAAAGAAAGAATATAAGGTGAAGGACCAGGAGAGAAGGCAAGAAATGTGGAAAAAATATAAATATAGTTGCAAGTATAGAAGACTTCTGGAGGAGCCTCATGTTGATCAAGAACGAATGCAGGAATGGTTACGGAGAGGTGAATTTACATCAAGAAATGAAAGGTTAATATTGGCAGCCCAAGATAGTGGGCTACGTACAAGTTGGTTTACTAAGTCCATTGAACATATGGGAGAAACAGACATATGTAGGTTTTGTGGAACCGAATTGGAAACAGTCACACACCTTATTGCTGGTTGTGACTCTCTAATGGCAGAGGGAATGTATACTGAAAGGCATAATAATGTGGCGAGATTGTTACACTGGAGATTGTGCAAATATTATGGTATTGAAGTGGTTGAAAAACACTGGAAACATGAGCCACACAGAATCACAGAAAATGATGAAGTCTACATCAAATGGGATCACCCAATACCAACAGTCCAAAATATAGATGCTAGAAAACCGGATATAGTGGTCCAAGAAAGGAAGACAAAAGTAGCATTGATCATTGAAATCATCACACCTAGTGACTACAGTGTCTTACATACAGAGAGACACAAAGTCATAAAATACCTCGATCTGCAGGCAGAAATGAGAGCCATGTGGAAGAAAGATACCCAGACAGTTCCAATAGTAGTAGGAATAGCTGGACTTATAAAAAGAATTTACAATCGCATTTAGATATGTTACCAATTCATGTAACACCGTAAAAATTACAGAAGATGTCATTACTGGGCACATTGTGGGCACTACAAAGAGCACTTTTGGCTAACTTCAAAGAGTGAGGTAATACTAATTTCATGAACTTTGACTTAGGAATGGGGTCCATTACCGTCATGGTATTAGAAACCCAAAAGACTTGGAGAAATTAAAAAAGGAACAGAAATGAAACTTTTTAGAGCTGGTGTTTAGCATGACATATCTAAACTCTGAGGCCCCTCATTGTGGAAAAGAATCAGTTTAGAGTTGGTGCATAATGGTGCTTACCTAACTTCAGAGGTTCTTCACCGAAGAAATCAGTCAGTTTGGATCTGGGGTAAAATGGCACTTACTTAACCTCAGAGGTCCTTCACTGAGGAAAGCACTCAGTTTGGAACTGGGGTATAATGGCACTTACCTAACCTCAGAGATCCTTCACTGAGGACAGAAGTCAGTTTGGATCTGGGGTGTAATGGTACTTACCTAACCTCAGGGGTCCTTCACTGAGGAAAGCAGTCAGTTTGGATCTGGGGTGTAGTGAGACTTTCCTGACTTCAGAGGTCCTTCAGTGAGGAAAGCAATCAGTTTGGATCTGGGGTGTAATGGGGCTTACCTAACCTCAGAGGTCCTTCACTGAGGAAATCATTCAGTTTGCATCTGGGGTGTAGTGGGAATTTCCTGACATCAGAGATCCTTCATTGAGGAAAGCAATCAGTTTGGATCTGGGGTATAATGGAGCTTACCTAACCTCAGAGGTTCTTCATTGAGGAAAGCAGTTTGGATCTGGGGTATAATGTGACTTTCCTGATTTCAGAGGTCCTTTATTGAAGAAAGCAATCAGCTTACACCTGATGTGTAGTTATATATACCTGATATCAGGTGCCCTCCATTGTGGGTGCCACTGGGGGTCCAAATAAAGAGATGATAAAATCAATAAGAAAAGGAGGGCATTGCTTAAACTGAATTCATCATCAACTCTTGGTGTGTACCTTCATGAGGTGGACCTTGTTTTAACAAAATCTCACCAAGATGACACTGATATATATAAACTGTATTTTATGTAGCATATATCATGGCCAAAATTAGATTAAAAAATTTTAAAAAGATAGATGGGTGCATAAGTCCCAGGATAAAAAGTGCCCAATCCTTGTATGCGCACTGGTGCCAGGACTTGAAAAAATGACAGTGTAGACTCCTCAAAATACGGAAACATTCCTACAATGGGTTAGGCCAGGTTCAGGGGGAGGATGGCCTTCCTGCTGTAGAAGGAAGTAGTAGCCACAAAAAACAGAAAAACTGACAGGCGAAAAAAGAGCAATAAAAATGATATCATGGACTACTGAAGATAAGAAATAAATTATGTATTGTTACTATAATGCAAGAAGCTTAGAGTTTCTAGATAGTAGATATTCAAAAAGATTAAGACTGAAATTAGAGGAAAGAAAAATATTTGCACAAGAAAAACTGTCAAAAGCTTCAAATGCAAATTATTGTTCATTATACAGCATTATATAAACCAAGAAAACTTGGGCCATTTGGAAAAAGAAATGATTGAGGAAGTGAGGAAATATAAAGAACAAAACCTAGAGATTTGTGAAAGTTATAAAAAAAATATGGACATGGGAAAGAAATTGAGATTTGATATGGTGCAATATTTATGCAAAGGAGAAAGCCAAATTAACTGCCAGGCCAAAAAAGAGCAATAAAATGATAGAGTGGTCTAGGTTATGTCACAACATGATGGAACAATGAGTCCCCAAAGTAAGGAGAAATAGAGTGTGAGACATCTAAAGAAGGAATATGAACACAGGAAAGAAAAACAGATTTAATATGCTGCAATATTTATGCAAAGGAGAAAGTAAAACTAATCAATGCAAAAAAAAACAGAAATATAGGCAAAGGCATCTGGATATTGGAAATTTTACAATGCAAAAAACAAGAAGACAAAGGGGGAAGTAGAAAAGAAGATTAGTAATACAGAAGTTAAAAAAATAGAAAATTAAGTTATAGATTGCCTGTGAAGTGAAGGATTTAGTGTAGAGAATCTAACTCTGGTAACATCACAACATGATGGAACAATGAGTCCCCAAATTAATGAGAAACAGGTGGAATGGGAAGCAGCTGATCACTTGCCACATGAAGATGCTCTGGAGTCTACAGTTGGAAACTGGTCTAAAAATTTATTTGGAATTGCACAGCAAGGGAAGCAGCAGGAAACAATGGCAATTCTGACGCAGTCAGTGCTGTGGAGTGATAGGCCAGTGAGTTCCCATATGAAAGAGCAATGGGTGATGCAAGATGCAGCTGAAGATAATATGTTACAGGAAGATGTTCTGGAACTTTCTGTAGAATGTCCACAGGAAATGGAGAACAAAGAATGTGCCATCAGCTTAGAGGAAAATGATCTTACGAAAGAGTTGCTTAATTTAATAGAGATGAACAGACATATTAAGATCAATGAAATAAATAGATTACAGAAAGTCAATAAGACACAAAATATTAGAAGTCTGATAAAACAAGTGAACTCAGTAATCAGGAGTATTAACAGAAATTCATATGCTGTAACAGAAGTATATAGGCTATATCACTGTGAAGCTAAACTAACAACAGATAAAGTCTTATCAAAAACTATGGGGCAATAATGGAAAGGAATGGAAGAAATCGCCAACCTAGTTAACAACAGGAAAAATGATACTTCTCCTTAACAGTGAACCTGCAAGCTATCCTAAAAACTATAGACCAATAACCTAACTTCCAACAAGGTATAAACTATATACTGGAATTGATGCCAACAGATTTTTTAGTCATTCAGACAAAAATTCAATCACGGCAATAGAAAAAAGGGTAACAAAACAAAGCCATATGGAACAAAGGATCATTTGTTGTTAAAGTCATAATGGAGAACTACAAAAAGGGGAAGAATCTTACTATGGCATGGCTAGACTTCAGAAAAGCATTTGACAGCATCTTACTTTCACAGATACATGAATGCTTAAAGAGCTATAAGATACACCCAACATTGATCATTTACATTACAGTGACCATGAAACAGTGGCAACCTCCTTTGCAACTAAGCCTTGATAATGGAGACATTATGATTTCAGGGATAAAAATTCAAAGCAGGATATTCCAGGATGAATCTTTGTCACCATTACTCTTTTGTCTCTTCCTTAACCCATTCAGCTGTCTACTTAACAGATTAAGCCATGGTTACAGTTTGGCTCAAAGACAACAACAAAGTGTAAAGACTTCTCATCTTCTTTTTGTAGATGATTTAAAACTGTATAATTCATCAGATAAGAAGCTGAAAGCACAACTGGAAGTGATCATATCTTGATATAAGAATGTCATTTGGTCTTGATAAATATGCAAAAGCAACATTTAAAGCAAGAAAGCTGCAGCAGCAAGAGAACATCACTCTGAGACAGGAATGTGATATAAAGGAGCTTGAGCAGGAGGGAGTGTATAAATATTTTGGAATTGATGAAGAACTGACAATAAAACATGAACAAAACTCAGTAAAAAATATTTTAGAAGTGTAAAATTAATATTGAAAACAGCACTGATATCTAAGAACAAAGTCCAAACTATAAACCAATTTGCTCTTCCTGTTCTAACTTACAGTTTTTGGGTGACTGACTGGTCTCAAAACATAATGGATCATTTCGACAGGAGAAAATGCATCAAGCTTATCAAATGATATATAAATCAGTCTATGCCAAGATTACATGTTTCTTGTTCTGAAGGAAGTATGGGCCTCCTTGGAAATTATTACATGTATAGATCTGCAATCATAGGTCTGCATACACATTTGCTGACCTCACCAGATCCAAACATAGTGAACGTTTTGAAACATGAAGAGAACAAATCTAAGATCACTTTCCTGTTTAGATTAGCCGAAGCCTATTGGTGTCAGGTGAGAATGGAAACCAAACCAGAAGTAGATAAAAATCAAGCAGCAACTGAATGTGCAAAAGAAACAAAAGAAATAAAATATGAGAAGGATCAGATTAGAAGGCAAGAAATGTGGAAAAGGCATAAATATAGTTGCAAGTACAGAAAACTCCTAGAACAACCTCATGTTGATCAGGATCTGATGCAGGAACGGTTAAGAAGAGCTGAATTTAAACCAAAAGATGACAAGTTAATATTAGTGGCCCAGGACAGTGGACTACATACACATTGGTTTACAAAGCCCATTGAACATGTAGGAAAAATGAACAAATGCTGGTTCTGTAAAATAGACCTGGAAACAGTCACACATGTTTCTGGGTGTGATACACGAATGGCAGAGGAAATGTATACTGAAAGGGTTAGTAATGTGGCAAGACGGTTGCCCCGTGGATTGTGCAGACATTAGAATATTGCAATAGCTGAGAAGCATTGACCCT